>NW_027490435.1:0-291917 GCF_050948175.1 Xylocopa sonorina | reverse complement strand
GTCTGCACTTCAAATGAATGTAAATGCGACACTTCCTTGCAAGGAAATAGCGTTTGCAGATGTCTACGTATCGTAGCTATAGATTTCTAATGCTTCTTAAAACGCGATATCGCATCTCATTTCTATGTTTCATGGTAAGATATAATATGATTTGCGAAGTGTTATGTATTCCTCGTCTACACTTCAAATGAATGAAATGCGACATTTCCTTGCTAGGAAATAGCGTTTGCAGATGTCTACCTACTGTAGCAATAGAGTTCTAATGCTTCTTAAAACGCGAAATCGCATCTCATTTCTATGTTTCATGGTAAGATATAGTATGATTTGCGAAGTGTTATGTTTTCCTCGTCTACACTTCAAATGAATGTAAATGCGACACTTCCTTGCAAAGAAATAGCGTTTGCAGATGTCTACGTATCGTAGCAACAGATTTCTAATGCTTCTTAAAACGCGATATCGCATCTCATTTCTATGTTTCATGGTAAGGTATAATATGATTTGCGAAGTGTCATGTATTCCTCGCCTACACTTCAAATGAATGTAAATGCGACACTTCCTTGCTAGGAAGTAGCGTCTGCAGATGTCTAGGTAGCGTAGCGATAGAGTTCTAATGCTTCTTTAAACGCGATATCGCATCTCATTTCCATGTTTCATGGTAGGATATAATATGATTTGCGAAGTGTTATGTATTCCTCGTCTACACTTCAAATGAATGTAAATGCGACACTTCCTTGCAAAGAAATAGCGTTTGCAGATGTCTACGTATCGTAGCAATAGATATGGAATGCTTCTTAAAACGCGATATCGCATCTCATTTCCACGTTTCATGGTAAGATATAATATGATTTGCGAAGTGTCATGTATTCTCGTCTACTATTCAAATGAGCGTAAAAGCGACACTTCTTTGCAAGGAAATGGCGTTTGCAGATGTCTACCTATCGTTGCAGTAGAGGTCTAATGCTTCTTAAAACGCGATATCGCATTTCATTCCTATGTTTCATGGTAAGATATAATATGATTTGCGAAGTGTTATGTATTCCTCGTCTACACTTCAAATGAATGTAAATGCGTCACTTCCTTGCAACGAAATAGCGTTTGCAGATGTCTGCGTATCGTAGCAATAGATATGTAATGCTTCTTAAGACGCGATATCGCATCCCATTTCTACCTTTCATGGTAAGATATAATATGATTTGCGAAGTGTCAAGTATTCCTCGTCTACTATTCAAATGAGTGTAAATGCGTCACTTCCTAGCAAGGAAATAGCGTTTGCAGATGTCTACGTATCGTAGCTGTAGATTTCTAATGCTTCTTAAAACGCGATATTGCATCTCATTTCTATGTTTCATGGTAAGATGTAATATGATTTGCGAAGTGTTATGTATTCCTCGTCTACACTTCAAATGAACGTAAATGCGACACTTCCTTGAAAGGAAGGAGCGATTGCAGATGTCTACGTATCGAAGCAATAGAGTTCTAATGCTTCTTAAAACGCGATATCGCATCTCATTTCTATGTTTCATGGTAAGATGTAATATGATTTGCGAAGTGTTATGTATTCCTCGTCTACACTTCAAATGAACGTAAATGCGACACTTCCTTGAAAGGAAGGAGCGATTGCAGATGTCTACGTATCGAAGCAATAGAGTTCTAATGCTTCTTAAAACGCGATATCGCATCTCATTTCTATGTTTCATGGTAAGATATAATATGATTTGCGAAGTGTTATGTATTCCTCGTCCACACTTAAATGAATGTAAATGCGACACTTCCTTGCAAAGAAATAGCGTTTGCAGATGTCTACGTATCGTAGCAATAGAGTTCTTATGATTCTTAAAACGCGATATTGCATCTTATTTCTATGTTTCATGGTAAGATATAATATGATTTGCGAAGTGTCATGTATTCCTCGTCTACACTTCAAATGAATGTAAATGCGACACTTCCTTGCTAGGAAATAGCGTCTGCAGATGTCTAGGTATCGTAGCAATAGAGTTCTAATGCTTCTTAAAACGAGATATTGCATCTCATATCTATGTTTCATGATAAGATATAATATTCATTGCGAAGTGTTATGCATTCCTCGTCTACGATTCAAATGAATGTAAATGCGACACTTCCTTGCAAGGAAATAGCGTTTGCAGTTGTCTACGTATCGTAGCAATAGAGTTCTTATGATTCTTAAAACGCGATATCGCATCTCATTTCTATCTTTCATGGTAAGATATAATATGATTTGCGAAGTGTTATGTTTTCCTCGTCTACACTTCAAATGAATGTGAATGCGACACTTCCTTGCTAGGAAATAGCGTTTGCAGATGTCTACGTATCGTAGCAATAGAGTTCTTATGATTCTTAATACGCGATATCGCATCTCATTTCTATGTTTCATGGTAAGGTATATTATGATTTGCGAAGTGTTATGCATTCCTCGTCTACACTTCAAATGAATGTAAATGCGACACTTCCTTGCAAAGAAATAGCGTTTGCAGATGTCTACGTATCGTAGCAATAAATATGTAATGCTTCTTAAGACGCGATATCGCATCCCATTTCTACGTTTCATGGTAAGATATAATATGATTTGCGAAGTGTCAAGTATTCCTCGTCTACTATTCAAATGAGTGTAAATGCGTCACTTCCTTGCTAGGAAATAGCGTTTGCAGATGTTTACCTATCGTAGCAATAGTGTTCTAATGCTTCTTAAAACGCGATATCGCATCTCATTTCCATCTTTCATGGTAAGATATAATATGATTTGCGAAGTGTTATGTATTCCTCGTCTACACTTCAAATGAATGTGAATGCGACACTTCCTTGCTAGGAAATAGCGTTTGCAGATGTCTACGTATCGTAGCAATAGATATGTAATGCTTCTTAAGACGCGATATCGCATCCCATTTCTACGTTTCATGGTAAGATATAATATGATTTGCGAAGTGTCAAGTATTCCTCGTCTACTATTCAAATGAGTGTTAATGCGTCACTTCCTAGCAAGGAAATAGCGTTTGCAGATGTCTACGTATCGTAGCTATAGATTTCTAATGCTTCTTAAAACGCGATATCGCATCTCATTTCTATGTTTCATGGTAAGATATAATATGATTTGCGAAGTGTTATGTATTCCTCGTCTACACTTCAAATGAATGTAAATGCGACATTTCCTTGCTAGGAAATAGCGTTTGTAGATGTCTACCTACTGTAGCAATAGAGTTCTAATGCTTCTTAAAACGCGAAATCGCATCTCATTTCTATGTTTCATGGTAAGATATAGTATGATTTGCGAAGTGTTATGTTTTCCTCGTCTACACTTCAAATGAATGTAAATGCGACACTTCCTTGCAAAGAAATAGCGTTTGCAGATGTCTACGTATCGTAGCAACAGATTTCTAATGCTTCTTAAAACGCGATATCGCATCTCATTTCTATGTTTCATGGTAAGGTATAATATGATTTGCGAAGTGTCATGTATTCCTCGCCTACACTTCAAATGAATGTAAATGCGACACTTCCTTGCTAGGAAATAGCGTCTGCAGATGTCTAGGTAGCGTAGCGATAGAGTTCTAATGCTTCTTTAAACGCGATATCGCATCTCATTTCCATGTTTCATGGTAGGATATAATATGATTTGCGAAGTGTTATGTATTCCTCGTCTACACTTCAAATGAATGTAAATGCGACACTTCCTTGCAAAGAAATAGCGTTTGCAGATGTCTACCTATCGTAGCAATAGATATGGAATGCTTCTTAAAACGCGATATCGCATCTCATTTCCACGTTTCATGGTAAGATATAATATGATTTGCGAAGTGTCATGTATTCTCGTCTACTATTCAAATGAGCGTAAAAGCGACACTCCCTAGCAAGGAAATAGCGTTTGCAGATGTCTACGTATCGTAGCTATAGATTTCTAATGCTTCTTAAAATGCGATATCGCATCTCATTTCTATGTTTCATGGTAAGATATAATATGATTTGCGAAGTGTCATGTATTCCTCGTCTACACTTCAAATGAATGTAAATGCAACACTTCCTTGCAAGGAAATAGCGTTTGCAGATGTTTACCTATCGTAGCAGGAGTGTTCTAATGCTTCTTAAAACGCGATATCGCATCTCATTTCTATGTTTCATGGTAGGATATAATATGATTTGCGAAGTGTTATGTATTCCTCGTCTACACTTCAAATGAATGTAAATGCGACACTTCCTTGCAAGGAAATAGCGTTTGCAGATGTCTACGTATCGTAGCTATAGATTTCTAATGCTTCTTAAAAAGCGATATCGCATCTCATTTCTATGTTTCATGGTAAGATATAATATGATTTGCGAAGTGTCATGTATTCCTCGTCTACACTTCAAATGAATGTAAATGCAACACTTCCTTGCAAGGAAATAGCGTTTGCAGATGTTTACCTATCGTAGCAGGAGTGTTCTAATGCTTCTTAAAACGCGATATCGCATCTCATTTCTATGTTTCATGGTAAGATATAATATGATTTGCGAAGTGTCATGTATTCTCGTCTACTATTCAAATGAGCGTAAAAGCGACACTTCTTTGCAAGGAAATGGCGTTTGCAGATGTCTACCTATCGTTGCAATAGAGGTCTAATGCTTCTTAAAACGCGATATCGCATCTCATTCCTATGTTTCATGGTAAGATATAATATGATTTGCGAAGTGTTATGTATTCCTCGTCTACACTTCAAATGAATGTAAATGCGTCACTTCCTTGCAACGAAATAGCGTTTGCAGATGTCTGCGTATCGTAGCAATAGATATGTAATGCTTCTTAAGACGCGATATCGCATCCCATTTCTACGTTTCATGGTAAGATATAATATGATTTGCGAAGTGTCATGTATTCTCGTCTACTATTCAAATGAGCGTAAAAGCGACACTCCCTAGCAAGGAAATAGCGTTTGCAGATGTCTACGTATCGTAGCTATAGATTTCTAATGCTTCTTAAAATGCGATATCGCATCTCATTTCTATGTTTCATGGTAAGATATAATATGATTTGCGAAGTGTCAAGTATTCCTCGTCTACTATTCAAATGAGTGTAAATGCGTCACTTCCTAGCAAGGAAATAGCGTTTGCAGATGTCTACGTATCGTAGCTGTAGATTTCTAATGCTTCTTAAAACGCGATATTGCATCTCATTTCTATGTTTCATGGTAAGATATAATATGATTTGCGAAGTGTTACGTATTCCTCGTCTACACTTCAAATGAATGTAAATGCGACACTTCCTTGCTAGGAAATAGCGTTTGCAGATGTCTACCTACCGTAGCAATAGAGTTCTAATGCTTCTTAAAACGCGAAATCGCATTTCATTTCTATGTTTCATGGTAAGATATAGTATGATTTGCGAAGTGTTATGTATTCCTCGTCTACACTTCAAATGAATGTAAATGCGACACTTCCTTGCAAGGAAATAGCGTTTGCAGATGTCTACGTATCGTAGCAACAGATTTCTAATGCTTCTTAAAACGCGATGTCGCATCTCATTTCTATGTTTCATGGCTAGATATAATATGATTTGCGAAGTGTTATGTATTCCTCGTCTACACTTCAAATGAATGTAAATGCGACACTTCCTTGCTAGGAAATAGCGTCTGCAGATGTCTAGGTATCGTAGCGATAGTGTTCTAATGCGTCCTAAAACGCGATATCGCATCTCATTTCTATGTTTCATGGTAAGATATAATATGATTTGCGAAGTGTTATGTATTCCTCGTCTACACTTCAAATGAATGTGAATGCGACACTTCCTCGCTAGGAAATAGCGTTTGCAGATGTTTACCTATTAGGCAATAGAGTTCTAATGCTTCTTAAAACGCGATATCGCATCTCATTTCTATGTTTCATGGTAAGATATAATATGATTTGCGAAGTGTTATGTATTCCTCGTCTGCACTTCAAATGAATGTAAATGCGACACTTCCTTGCAAGGAAATAGCGTTTGCAAATGTCTACGTATCGTAGCAATAGAGTTCTTATGATCCTTAATACGCGATATCGCATCTCATTTCTATGTTTCATGGTAAGATATAATATGATTTGCGAGGTGTTATGTATTCCTCGTCTACACTTCAAATGAATGTAAATGCGACACTTCCTTGCAAGAAAATAGCGTTTGCAGATGTCTACCTATCGTAGCAATAGAGTTCTAATGCTTCTTAAAACGCGATATCGCATCTCATTTCCATCTTTCATGGTAAGATATAATATGATTTGCGAAGTGTTATGTATTCCTCGTCTACACTTCAAATGAATGTGAATGCGACACTTCCTCGCTAGGAAATAGCGTTTGCAGATGTCTACATATCGTAGCAATAGATTTCTAATCCTTCTTAAAACGCGATATCGCATCTCATTTCTATGTTTCATGGTAAGACATAATATGATTTGCGAAGTGTCATGTATTCCTCGTCTACACTTCAAATGAATGTAAATGCAACACTTCCTTGCAAGGAAATAGCGTTTGCAGATGTTTACCTATCGTAGCAATAGAGTTCTAATGCTTCTTAATACGCGATATCGCATCTCATTTCCATCTTTCATGGTAAGATATAATATGATTTGCGAAGTGTTATGTATTCCTCGTCTACACTTCAAATGAATGTGAATGCGACACTTCCTCGCTAGGAAATAGCGTTTGCAGATGTCTACGTATCGTAGCAATAGATATGTAATGCTTCTTAAAACGCGATGTCGCATCTCATTTCTATGTTTCATGGCTAGATATAATATGATTTGCGAAGTGTTATGTATTCCTCGTCTACACTTCAAATGATTGAAAATGCGACACTTCCTTGCTAGGAAATAGCGTCTGCAGATGTCTAGGTATCGTAGCGATAGTGTTCTAATGCTTCCTAAAACGCGATATCGCATCTCATTTCTATGCTTCATGGTAAGATATAATATGATTTGCGAAGTGTTATGTATTCCTCGTCTACACTTCAAATGAATGTGAATGCGACACTTCCTCGCTAGGAAATAGCGTTTGCAGATGTCTACATATCGCAGCAATAGATTTCTAATCCTTCTTAAAACGCGATATCGCATCTCATTTCTATGTTTCATGGTAAGACATAATATGATTTGCGAAGTGTCATGTATTCCTCGTCTACACTTCAAATGAATGTAAATGTAACACTTCCTTGCAAGGAAATAGCGTCTGCAGATGTTTACCTATCGTAGCAATAGAGTTCTAATGCTTCTTAAAACGCGATATCGCATCTCATTTCTATGTTTCATGGTAAGATATAATATGATTTGCGAAGTGTTATGTATTCCTCGTCTGCACTTCAAATGAATGTAAATGCGACACTTCCTTGCAAGGAAATAGCGTTTGCAGATGTCTACGTATCGTAGCAATAGAGTTCTTATGATTCTTAATACGCGTAGTCGCATCACATTTCTATGTTTCATGGTAAGGTATAATATGATTTGCGAAGTGTCATGTATTCCTCGTCTACATTTCAAATGAATGTAAATGCGACACTTCCTTGCTAGGAAATAGCGTCTGCAGATGTCTAGGTATCGTAGCAATAGAGTTCAAATGCTTCTTAAAACGAGATATTGCATCTCATATCTATGTTTCATGATAAGATATAATATTCATTGCGAAGTGTTATGCATTCCTCGTATACGATTCAAATGAATGTAAATGCGACTCTTCCTTGCAAGGAAATAGCGTTTGCAGTTTTCTACGTATCGTAGCAATAGAGTTCTTATGATTCTTAAAACGCGATATCGCATCTCATTTCCATCTTTCATGGTAAGATATAATATGATTTGCGAAGTGTTATGTATTCCTCGTCTACACTTCAAATGAATGTGAATGCGACACTTCCTCGCTAGGAAATAGCGTTTGCAGATGTCTACATATCGTAGCAATAGATTTCTAATCCTTCTTAAAACGCGATATTGCATCTCATTTCTATGTTTCATGGTAAGACATAATATGATTTGCGAAGTGTCATGTATTCCTCGTCTACACTTCAAATGAATGTAAATGCAACACTTCCTTGCAAGGAAATAGCGTTTGCAGATGTTTACCTATCGTAGCAATAGAGTTCTAATGCTTCTTAAAACGCGATATCGCATCTCATTTCCATCTTTCATGGTAAGATATAATATGATTGCGAAGTGTTATGTATTCCTCGTCTACACTTCAAATGAATGTGAATGCGACACTTCCTCGCTAGGAAATAGCGTTTGCAGATGTCTACGTATCGTAGCAATAGATATGTAATGCTTCTTAAAACGCGATGTCGCATCTCATTTCTATGTTTCATGGCTAGATATAATATGATTTGCGAAGTGTTATGTATTCCTTGTCTACACTTCAAATGATTGTAAATGCGACACTTCCTTGCTAGGAAATAGCGTCTGCAGATGTCTAGGTATCGTAGCGATAGTGTTCTAATGCTTCCTAAAACGCGATATCGCATCTCATTTCTATGTTTCATGGTAAGATATAATATGATTTGCGAAGTGTTATGTATTCCTCGTCTACACTTCAAATGAATGTGAATGCGACACTTCCTCGCTAGGAAATAGCGTTTGCAGATGTCTACGTATCGTAGCAATAGATATGTAATGCTTCTTAAAACGCGATGTCGCATGTCATTTCTATGTTTCATGGCTAGATATAATATGATTTGCGAAGTGTTATGTATTCCTCGTCTACACTTCAAATGAATGTAAATGCGACACTTCCTTGCTAGGAAATAGCGTCTGCAGATGTCTAGGTATCGTAGCGATAGTGTTCTAATGCTTCCTAAAACGCGATATCGCATCTCATTTCCATCTTTCATGGTAAGATATAATATGATTTGCGAAGTGTTATGTATTCCTCGTCTACACTTCAAATGAATGTGAATGCGACACTTCCTCGCTAGGAAATAGCGTTTGCAGATGTCTACATATCGTAGCAATAGATTTCTAATCCTTCTTAAAACGCGATATCGCATCACATTTCTATGTTTCATGGTAAGACATAATATGATTTGCGAAGTGTCATGTATTCCTCGTCTACACTTCAAATGAATGTAAATGCAACACTTCCTTGCAAGGAAATAGCGTTTGCAGATGTTTACCTAACGTAGCAATAGAGTTCTAATGCTTCTTAAAACGCGATATCGCATCTCATTTCCATCTTTCATGGTAAGATATAATATGATTTGCGAAGTGTTATGTATTCCTCGTCTACACTTCAAATGAATGTGAATGCGACACTTCCTCGCTAGGAAATAGCGTTTGCAGATGTCTACGTATCGTAGCAATAGATATGTAATGCTTCTTAAAACGCGATGTCGCATCTCATTTCTATGTTTCATGGCTAGATATAATATGATTTGCGAAGTGTTATGTATTCCTCGTCTACACTTCAAATGATTGTAAATGCGACACTTCCTTGCTAGGAAATAGCGTCTGCAGATGTCTAGGTATCGTAGCGATAGTGTTCTAATGCTTCCTAAAACGCGATATCGCATCTCATTTCTATGTTTCATGGTAAGATATAATATGATTTGCGAAGTGTTATGTATTCCTCGTCTACACTTCAAATGAATGTGAATGCGACACTTCCTCGCTAGGAAATAGCGTTTGCAGATGTCTACGTATCGTAGCAATAGATATGTAATGCTTCTTAAAACGCGATGTCGCATGTCATTTCTATGTTTCATGGCTAGATATAATATGATTTGCGAAGTGTTATGTATTCCTCGTCTACACTTCAAATGAATGTGAATGCGACACTTCCTCGCTAGGAAATAGCGTTTGCAGGTGTCTACATATCGCACCAATAGATTTCTAACCCTTCTTAAAACGCGATATCGCATCTCATTTCTATGTTTCATGGTAAGACATAATATGATTTGCGAAGTATCATGTATTCCTCGTCTACACTTCAGATGAATGTAAATGCAACACTTCCTTGCAAGGAAATAGCGTCTGCAGATGTTTACCTATCGTAGCAATAGAGTTCTAATGCTTCTTAAAACGCGATATCGCATCTCATTTCTATGTTTCGTGGTAAGATATAATATGATTTGCGAAGTGTTATGTATTCCTCGTCTGCACTTCAAATGAATATAAATGCGACACTTCCTTGCAAGAAAATAGCGTTTGCAGATGTCTACGTATCGTAGCAATAGAGTTCTTATGATTCTTAATACGCGATATCGCATCTCATTTCTATGTTTCATGGTAAGGTATATTATGATTTGCGAAGTGTCATGTATTCCACGTCTACACTTCAAATGAATGTAAATGCGACACTTCCTTGCTAGGAAATAGCGTCTGCAGATGTCTAGGTATCGTAGCAATAGAGTTCAAATTCTTCTTAAAACGAGATATTGCATCTCATATCTATGTTTCATGATAAGATATAATATTCATTGCGAAGTGTTATGCATTCCTCGTATACGATTCAAATGAATGTAAATGCGACACTTCCTTGCAAGGAAATAGCGTTTGCAGTTTTCAACGTATCGTAGCAATAGAGTTCTTATGATTCTTAAAACGGGATATCGCATTTCATTTCCATCTTTCATGGTAAGATATAATATGATTTGCGAAGTGTTATGTATTCCTCGTCTACACTACAATTGAATGTGAATGCGACACTTCCTCGCTAGGAAATAGCGTTTGCAGATGTCTACGTATCGTAGCAATAGATATGTAACGCTTCTTAAAACGCGATGTCGCATGTCATTTCTATGTTTCATGGCTAGATATAATATGATTTGCGAAGTGTTATGTATTCCTCGTCTACACTTCAAATGAATGTAAATGCGACACTTTCTTGCTAGGAAATAGCGTCTGCAGATATCTAGGTATCGTAGCGATAGTGTTCTAATGCTTCCTAAAACGCGATATCGCATCTCATTTCTATGTTTCATGGTAAGATATAATATGATTTGCGAAGTGTTATGTCTTCCTCGTCTACACTTCAAATGAATGTGAATGCGACACTTCCTCGCTAGGAAATAGCGTTTGCAGGTGTCTACATATCGCACCAATAGATTTCTAACCCTTCTTAAAACGCGATATCGCATCTCATTTCTATGTTTCATGGTAAGACATAATATGATTTGCGAAGTATCATGTATTCCTCGTCTACACTTCAGATGAATGTAAATGCAACACTTCCTTGCAAGGAAATAGCGTCTGCAGATGTTTACCTATCGTAGCAATAGAGTTCTAATGCTTCTTAAAACGCGATATCGCATCTCATTTCTATGTTTCGTGGTAAGATATAATATGATTTGCGAAGTGTTATGTATTCCTCGTCTGCACTTCAAATGAATGTAAATGCGACACTTCCTTGCAAGGAAATAGCGTTTGCAGATGTCTACGTATCGTAGCAATAGAGTTCTTATGATTCTTAATACGCGATATCGCATCTCATTTCTATGTTTCATGGTAAGGTATATTATGATTTGCGAAGTGTCATGTATTCCACGTCTACACTTCAAATGAATGTAAATGCGACACTTCCTTGCTAGGAAATAGCGTCTGCAGATGTCTAGGTATCGTAGCAATAGAGTTCAAATGCTTCTTAAAACGAGATATTGCATCTCATATCTATGTTTCATGATAAGACATAATATGATTTGCGAAGTATCATGTATTCCTCGTCTACACTTCAAATGAATGTAAATGCAACACTTCCTTGCAAGGAAATAGCGTCTGCAGATGTTTACCTATCGTAGCAATAGAGTTCTAATGCTTCTTAAAACGCGATATCGCATCTCATTTCTATGTTTCGTGGTAAGATATAATATGATTTGCGAAGTGTTATGTATTCCTCGTCTGCACTTCAAATGAATGTAAATGCGACACTTCCTTGCAAGGAAATAGCGTTTGCAGATGTCTACGTATCGTAGCAATAGAGTTCTTATGATTCTTAATACGCGATATCGCATCTCATTTCTATGTTTCATTGTAAGGTACATTATGATTTGCGAAGTGTCATGTATTCCACGTCTACACTTCAAATGAATGTAAATGCGACACTTCCTCGCTAGGAAATAGCGTTTGCAGATGTCTACGTATCGTAGCAATAGATATGTAATGCTTCTTAAAACGCGATGTCGCATGTCATTTCTATGTTTCATGGCTAGATATAATATGATTTGCGAAGTGTTATGTATTCCTCGTCTACACTTCAAATGAATGTAAATGCGACACTTCCTTGCTAGGAAATAGCGTCTGCAGATGTCTAGGTATCGTAGCGATAGTGTTCTAATGCTTCCTAAAACGCGATATCGCATCTCATTTCTATGTTTCATGGTAAGATATAATATGATTTGCGAAGTGTTATGTATTCCTCGTCTACACTTCAAATGAATGTGAATGCGACACTTCCTCGCTAGGAAATAGCGTTTGCAGGTGTCTACATATCGCACCAATAGATTTCTAACCCTTCTTAAAACGCGATATCGCATCTCATTTCTATGTTTCATGGTAAGACATAATATGATTTGCGAAGTGTCATGTATTCCTCGTCTACACTTCAAATGAATGTAAATGCGACACTTCCTTGCAACGAAATAGCGTTTGCAGATGTCTACGTATCGTAGCAATAGATATGTAATGCTTCTTAAGACGCGATATCGCATCCCATTTCTACGTTTCATGGTAAGATATAATATGATTTGCGAAGTGTCAAGTATTCCTCGTCTACTATTCAAATGAGTGTAAATGCGTCACTTCCTAGCAAGGAAATAGCGTTTGCAGATGTCTACGTATCGTAGCTATAGATTTCTAATGCTTCATAAAACGCGATATTGCATCTCATTTCTATGTTTCATGGTAAGATATAATATGATTTGCGAAGTGTTACGTATTCCTCGTCTACACTTCAAATGAATGTAAATGCGACGCTTCCTTGCTAGGAAATAGCGTTTGCAGATGTCTACCCACCGTAGCAATAGAGTTCTAATGCTTCTTAAAACGCGAAATCGCATCTCATTTCTATGTTTCATGGTAAGATATAGTATGATTTGCGAAGTGTTATGTATTCCTCGTCTACACTTCAAATGAATGTAAATGCGACACTTCCTTGCAAAGAAATAACGTTTGCAGATGTCTACGTATCGTAGCAACAGATTTCTAATGCTTCTTAAAACGCGATGTCGCATCTCATTTCTATGTTTCATGGCTAGATATAATATGATTCGCGAAGTGTTATGTATTCATCGTCTACACTTCAAATGAATGTAAATGCGACACTTCCTTGCTAGGAAATAGCGTCTGCAGATGTCTAGGTATCGTAGCAATAGAGTTCAAATGCTTCTTAAAACGAGATATTGCATCTCATATCTATGTTTCATGATAAGATATAATATTCATTGCGAAGTGTTATGCATTCCTCGTATAAGATTCAAATGAATGTAAATGCGACACTTCCTTGCAAGGAAATTGCGTTTGCAGTTTTCTACGTATCGTAGCAATAGAGTTCTTATGATTCTTAAAACGCGATATCGCATCTCATTTCCATCTTTCATGGTAAGATATAATATGATTTGCGAAGTGTTATGTATTCCTCGTCTACACTTCAAATGAATGTGAATGCGACACTTCCTCGCTAGGAAATAGCGTTTGCAGATGTCTACGTATCGTAGCAATAGATATGTAATGCTTCTTAAAACGCGATGTCGCATCTCATTTCTATGTTTCATGGCTAGATATAATATGATTTGCGAAGTGTTATGTATTCCTCGTCTACACTTCAAATGAATGTAAATGCGACACTTCCTTGCGAGGAAATAGCGTCTGCAGATGTCTAGGTATCGTAGCGATAGTGTTCCAATGTGTCCTAAAACGCGATATCGCATCTCATTTCTATGTTTCATGGTAAGATATAATATGATTTGCGAAGTGTTATGTATTCCTCGTCTACACTTCAAATGAATGTGAATGCGACACTTCCTCGCTAGGAAATAGCGTTTGCAGATGTTTACCTATCGTAGCAATAGAGTTCTAATGCTTCTTAAAACGCGATATCGCATCTCATTTCTATGTTTCATGGTAAGATATAATATGATTTGCGAAGTGTTATGTATTCCTCGTCTGCACTTCAAATGAATGTAAAAGCGACACTTCCTTGCAAAGAAATAGCGTTTGCAGATGTCTACGTAACGTAGCAATAGATATGTAATGCTTCTTAAAACGCGATATCGCATCTCATTTCTACGTTTCATGGTAAGATATAATATGATTTGCGAAGTGTCATGTATTCCTCGTCTACTATTCAAATGAGTGTAAATGCGACACTTCCTAGCAAGGAAATAGCGTTTGCAGATGTCTACGTATCGTAGCTATAGATTTCTAATGCTTCTTAAAAAGCGATATCGCATCTCATTTCTATGTTTCATGGTAAGATATAATATGATTTGCGAAGTGTTATGTATTCCTCGTCTACACTTCAAATGAATGTGAATGCGACACTTCCTCGCTAGGAAATAGCGTTTGCAGACGTCTACGTATCGTAGCAATAGATATGTAATGCTTCTTAAAACGCGATATCGCATCTCATTTCTATGTTTCATGGTAAGATATAATATGATTTGCGAAGTGTTATGTATTCCTCGTCTGCACTTCAAATGAATGTAAATGCGACACTTCCTTGCAAGGAAATAGCGTTTGCAGATGTCTACGTATCGTAGCAATAGAGTTCTTATGATTCTTAATACGCGATATCGCATCTCATTTCTATGTTTCATGGTAAGGTATAATATGATTTGCGAAGTGTCATGTATTCCTCGTCTACATTTCAAATGAATGTAAATGCGACACTTCCTTGCTAGGAAATAGCGTCTGCAGATGTCTAGGTATCGTAGCAATAGAGTTCAAATGCTTCTTAAAACGAGATATTGCATCTCATATCTATGTTTCATGATAAGATATAATATTCATTGCGAAGTGTTATGCATTCCTCGTATACGATTCAAATGAATGTAAATGCGACTCTTCCTTGCAAGGAAATAGCGTTTGCAGTTTTCTACGTATCGTAGCAATATAGTTCTTATGATTCTTAAAACGCGATATCGCATCTCATTTCCATCTTTCATGGTAAGATATAATATGATTTGCGAAGTGTTATGTATTCCTCGTCTACACTTCAAATGAATGTGAATGCGACACTTCCTCGCTAGGAAATAGCGTTTGCAGATGTCTACGTATCGTAGCAATAGATATGTAATGCTTCTTAAAACGCGATGTCGCATCTCATTTCTATGTTTCATGGCTAGATATAATATGATTTGCGAAGTGTTATGTATTCCTCGTCTACACTTCAAATGAATGTAAATGCGACACTTCCTTGCTAGGAAATAGCGTCTGCAGATGTCTAGGTATCGTAGCGATAGTGTTCTAATGCTTCCTAAAACGCGATATCGCATCTCATTTCTATGTTTCATGGTAAGATATAATATGATTTGCGAAGTGTTATGTATTCCTCGTCTACACTTCAAATGAATGTGAATGCGACACTTCCTCGCTAGGAAATAGCGTTTGCAGGTGTCTACATATCGCAGAAATAGATTTCTAACCCTTCTTAAAACGCGATATCGCATCTCATTTCTATGTTTCATGGTAAGACATAATATGATTTGCGAAGTATCATGTATTCCTCGTCTACACTTCAAATGAATGTAAATGCAACACTTCCTTGCAAGGAAATAGCGTCTGCAGATGTTTACCTATCGTAGCAATAGAGTTCTAATGCTTCTTAAAACGCGATATCGCATCTCATTTCTATGTTTCATGGTAAGATATAATATGATTAGCGAAGTGTTATGTATTCCTCGTCTGCACTTCAAATGAATGTAAATGCGACACTTCCTTGCAAGGAAATAGCGTTTGCAGATGTCTACGTATCGTACCAATAGAGTTCTTATGATTCTTAATACGCGATATCGCATCTCATTTCTATGTTTCATGGTAAGATATAATATGATTTGCGAGGTGTTATGTATTCCTCGTCTACACTTCAAATGAATGTAAATGCGACACTTCCTTGCAAGGTAATAGCGTTTGCAGATGTCTACCTATCGTAGCAATAGAGTTCTAATGCTTCTTAAAACGCGATATCGCATCTCATTTCTATGTTTCATGGTAAGATGTAATATGATTTGCTAAGTGTTATGTATTCCTCGTCTACACTTCAAATGAATGTAAATGCGACACTTCCTTGCAAGGAAGTAGCGATTGCAGATGTCTACGTATCGAAGCAATAGAGTTCTAATGCTTCTTAAAACGCGATATCGCATCTCATTTCTATGTTTCATGGTAAGATATAATATGATTTGCGAAGTGTTATGTATTCCTCGTCTACACTTCAAATGAATGTAAATGCGACACTTCCTTGCAAGGAAATAGCGTTTGCAGATGTCTACCTATCGTAGCGATAGAGTTCTAATGCTTCTTAAAACGCTATATCGCATTTCATTTCTATGTTTCATGGTAAGATTTAATATGATTTGCGAAGTGTTATGTATTCCTCGTCTACACTTCAAATGAATGTAAATGCGACACTTCCTTGCAATAAAACAGCGTCTGCAGATGTCTACGTATCGTAGCAATAGAGTTCTTATGATTCTTAAAACGCGATATTGCATCTTATTTCTATGTTTCATGGTAAGATATAATATGATTTGCGAAGTGTCATGTATTCCACGTCTACACTTCAAATGAATGTAAATGCGACACTTCCTTGCTAGGAAATAGCGTCTGCAGATGTCTAGGTATCGTAGCAATAGAGTTCTAATGCTTCTTAAAACGAGATATTGCATCTCATATCTATGTTTCATGATAAGATATAATATTCATTGCGAAGTGTTATGCATTCCTCGTCTACGATTCAAATGAATGTAAATGCGACACTTCCTTGCAAGGAAATAGCGTTTGCAGTTGTCTACGTATCGTAGCAATAGAGTTCTTATGATTCTTAAAACGCGATATCGCATCTCATTTCTATCTTTCATGGTAAGATATAATATGATTTGTGAAGTGTTATGTATTCCTCGTCTACACTTCAAATGAATGTGAATGCGACACTTCCTTGCTAGGAGATAGCGTTTGCAGATGCCTAGGTATCGTAGCGATAACGTTCTAATGCTTCTTAAAACGCGATATCGCATCTCATTTCTATGTTTCATGGTAAGATATAATATGATTTGCGAAGTGCTATGTATTCCGCGTCTACTCTTCAAATGAATGTAAATGCGACACTTCCTTGCTAGGAAATAGCGTTTGCAGATGTCTACGTATCGTAGCAATAGCTTTCTAATGCTTCTTAAAACGCGATATCGCATCTCATTTCTATGTTTCATGGTAAGATATAATATGATTTGCGAAGTGTTATGTATTCCTCCTCTACACTTCAAATGAATGTAAATGCGACACTTCCTTGCAAGGAAATAGCGTTTGCAGTTGTCTACCTATCGTAGCAATAGTGTTCTAATGCTTCTTAAAACGAGATATCGCACCTCATTTCTATGTTTCATGGTAAGATATAATATGATTTGCGAAGTGTTATGTATTCCTCGTCTACACATCAAATGAATGTAAATGCGATACTTCCTTGCAAGCAAATAGCGTTTGCTGATGTCTACGTATCGAAGCAATAGTGTTCAAATGCTTCTTAAAACGAGATATTGCATCCTATATCTATGTCTCATGATAAGATATAATATTCATTGCGAAGTGTTATGCATTCCTCGTATGCGATTCAAATGAATGTAAATGCGACACTTCCTTGCAAGGAAATAGCGTTTGCAGTTTTCTACGTATCGTAGCAATAGAGTTCTTATGATTCTTAAAACGCGATATCGCATCTCATTTCCATCTTTCATGGTAGGATATAATATGATTTGCGAAGTGTTATTTATTCCTCGTCTACACTTCAAATGAATGTGAATGCGACACTTCCTCGCTAGGAAATAGCGTTTGCAGATGTCTACATATCGTAGCAATAGATTTCTAATCCTTCTTAAAACGCGATATCGCATCTCATTTCTATGTTTCATGGTAAGATATAATATGATTTGCAAAGTGTCATGTATTCCTCGTCTACACTTCAAATGAATGTAAATGCAACACTTCCTTGCAAGGAAATAGCGTTTGCAGATGTTTACCTATCGTAGCAATAGTGTTCTAATGCTTCTTAAAACGCGATATCGCATCTCATTTCTATCTTTCATGGTAAGATATAATATGATTTGCGAAGTGTTATGTATTCCTCGTCTGCACTTCAAATGAATGTAAATGGGACACTTCCTTGCAAGGAAATAGCGTTTGCAGTTGTCTACCTATCGTAGCAATAGTGTTCTAATGCTTCTTAAAACGAGATATCGCATCTCATTTCAATGTTTCATGGTAAGATATAATATGATTTGCGAAGTATTATGTATTCCTCGTCTACACTTCATATGAATGTGAATGCGACACTTCCTCGCTAGGAAATAGCGTTTGCAGATGTCTACGTATCGTAGCAATAGATTTCTAATGCTTCTTAAAACGCGATATCGCATCTCATTTCTATGTTTCATGGTAAGATGTAATATGATTTGCGAAGTGTTATGTATTCCTCGTCTACACTTCAAATGAATGTGAATGCGACACTTCCTTGCTAGGAGATAGCGTTTGCAGATGCCTAGGTATCGTAGCGATAACGTTCTAATGCTTCTTAAAACGCGATATCGCATCTCATTTCTATGCTTCATGGTAAGATATAATATGATTTGCGAAGTGCTATGTATTCCGCGTCTACTCTTCAAATGAATGTAAATGCGACACTTCCTTGCTAGGAAATAGCGTTTGCAGATGTCTACGTATCGTAGCAATAGCTTTCTAATGCTTCTTAAAACGCGATATCGCATCTCATTTCTATGTTTCATGGTAAGATATAATATGATTTGCGAAGTGTTATGTATTCCTCCTCTACACTTCAAATGAATGTAAATGCGACACTTCCTTGCAAGGAAATAGCGTTTGCAGTTGTCTACCTATCGTAGCAATAGAGTTCTTATGATTCTTAAAACGCGATATCGCATCTCATTTCTATGTTTCATGGTAAGATATAATATGATTTGCGAAGTGTTATGTATTCCTCGTCTACACATCAAATGAATGTAAATGCGATACTTCCTTGCAAGCAAATAGCGTTTGCTGATGTCTACGTATCGAAGCAATAGTGTTCAAATGCTTCTTAAAACGAGATATTGCATCCTATATCTATGTCTCATGATAAGATATAATATTCATTGCGAAGTGTTATGCATTCCTCGTATGCGATTCAAATGAATGTAAATGCGACACTTCCTTGCAAGGAAATAGCGTTTGCAGTTTTCTACGTATCGTAGCAATAGAGTTCTTATGATTCTTAAAACGCGATATCGCATCTCATTTCCATCTTTCATGGTAGGATATAATATGATTTGCGAAGTGTTATTTATTCCTCGTCTACACTTCAAATGAATGTGAATGCGACACTTCCTCGCTAGGAAATAGCGTTTGCAGATGTCTACATATCGTAGCAATAGATTTCTAATCCTTCTTAAAACGCGATATCGCATCTCATTTCAATGTTTCATGGTAAGATATAATATGATTTGCGAAGTATTATGTATTCCTCGTCTACACTTCATATGAATGTGAATGCGACACTTCCTCGCTAGGAAATAGCGTTTGCAGATGTCTACGTATCGTAGCAATAGATTTCTAATGCTTCTTAAAACGCGATATCGCATCTCATTTCTATGTTTCATGGTAAGATGTAATATGATTTGCGAAGTGTTATGTATTCCTCGTCTACACTTCAAATGAATGTGAATGCGACACTTCCTCGCTAGGAAATAACGGATGCAGATGTCTACGTATCGTAGC
Organism: Xylocopa sonorina; assembly: GCF_050948175.1. Taxonomy (NCBI): domain Eukaryota; kingdom Metazoa; phylum Arthropoda; class Insecta; order Hymenoptera; family Apidae; genus Xylocopa; species Xylocopa sonorina. The sequence continues at coordinate 272,012 of NW_027490435.1, read as the reverse complement.
AATAGAGTTCAGATGATTCTTAAAACGCGATATCGCATCTCATTTCTATGTTTCATGGTAAGATATAATATGATTTGCGAAGTGTTATGTATTCCTCGTCTACACTTCAAATGAATGTAAATGCGACACTTCCTTGCTAGGAAATAGCGTCTGCAGATGTCTAGGTATCGTAGCGATAGAGTTCTAATGCTTCTTTAAACGCGATATCGCATCTCATTTCCATGTTTCATGGTAGGATATAATATGATTTGCGAAGTGTTATGTATTCCTCGTCTACACGTCAAATGAATGTAAATGCGACACTTCCTTGCAAGGAAATAGCGTTTGCAGATGTCTACGTATCGTAGAAATAGATATGGAATGCTTCTTAAAACGCGATATCGCATCTCATTTCCACGTTTCATGGTAAGATATAATATGATTTGCGAAGTGTCATGTATTCCTCGTCTACTATTCAAATGAGTGTAAAAGCGACACTTCTTTGCAAGGAAATGGCGTTTGCAGATGTCTACCTATCGTTGCAATAGAGGTCTAATGCTTCTTAAAACGCGATATCGCATCTCATTCCTATGTTTCATGGTAAGATATAATATGATTTGCGAAGTGTTATGTATTCCTCGTCTACACTTCAAATGAATGTAAATGCGACACTTCCTTGCAACGAAATAGCGTTTGCAGATGTCTACGTATCGTAGCAATAGATATGTAATGCTTCTTAAGACGCGATATCGCATCCCATTTCTACGTTTCATGGTAAGATATAATATGATTTGCGAAGTGTCAAGTATTCCTCGTCTACTATTCAAATGAGTGTAAATGCGTCACTTCCTAGCAAGGAAATAGCGTTTGCAGATGTCTACGTATCGTAGCTATAGATTTCTAATGCTTCTTAAAACGCGATATTGCATCTCATTTCTATGTTTCATGGTAAGATATGATATGATTTTCGAAGTGTTACGTATTCCTCGTCTACACTTCAAATGAATGTAAATGCGACACTTCCTTGCTAGGAAATAGCGTTTGCAGATGTCTACCTACCGTAGTAATAGAGTTCTAATGCTTCTTAAAACGCGATATCGCATCTCATTTCTATGTTTCATGGTAAGATGTAATATGATTTGCGAAGTGTTATGTATTCCTTGTCTACACTTCAAATGAATGTGAATGCGACACTTCCTCGCTAGGAAATAACGGATGCAGATGTCTACGTATCGTAGCAATAGAGTTCAGATGATTCTTAAAACGCGATATCGCATCTCATTTCTATGTTTCATGGTAAGATATAATATGATTTGCGAAGTGTTATGTATTCCTCGTCTACACTTCAAATGAATGTAAATGCGACACTTCCTTGCTAGGAAATAGCGTCTGCAGATGTCTAGGTATCGTAGCGATAGAGTTCTAATGCTTCTTTAAACGCGATATCGCATCTCATTTCCATGTTTCATGGTAGGATATAATATGATTTGCGAAGTGTTACGTATTCCTCGTCTACACTTCAAATGAATGTAAATGCGACACTTCCTTGCAAAGAAATAGCGTTTGCAGATGTCTACGTATCGTAGCAATAGATATGGAATGCTTCTTAAAACGCGATATCGCATCTCATTTCCACGTTTCATGGTAAGATATAATATGATTTGCGAAGTGTCATGTATTCCTCGTCTACTATTCAAATGAGCGTAAAAGCGACACTTCTTTGCAAGGAAATGGCGTTTGCAGATGTCTACCTATCGTTGCAATAGAGGTCTAATGCTTCTTAAAACGCGATATCGCATCTAATTCCTATGTTTCATGGTAAGATATAATATGATTTGCGAAGTGTTATGTATTCCTCGTCTACACTTCAAATGAATGTAAATGCGACACTTCCTTGCAACGAAATAGCGTTTGCAGATGTCTACGTATCGTAGCAATAGATATGTAATGCTTCTTAAGACGCGATATCGCATCCCATTTCTACGTTTCATGGTAAGATATAATATGATTTGCGAAGTGTCAAGTATTCCTCGTCTACTATTCAAATGAGTGTAAATGCGTCACTTCCTAGCAAGGAAATAGCGTTTGCAGATGTCTACGTATCGTAGCTATAGATTTCTAATGCTTCATAAAACGCGATATTGCATCTCATTTCTATGTTTCATGGTAAGATATAATATGATTTGCGAAGTGTTACGTATTCCTCGTCTACACTTCAAATGAATGTAAATGCGACGCTTCCTTGCTAGGAAATAGCGTTTGCAGATGTCTACCCACCGTAGCAATAGAGTTCTAATGCTTCTTAAAACGCGAAATCGCATCTCATTTCTATGTTTCATGGTAAGATATAGTATGATTTGCGAAGTGTTATGTATTCCTCGTCTACACTTCAAATGAATGTAAATGCGACACTTCCTTGCAAAGAAATAACGTTTGCAGATGTCTACGTATCGTAGCAACAGATTTCTAATGCTTCTTAAAACGCGATGTCGCATCTCATTTCTATGTTTCATGGCTAGATATAATATGATTTGCGAAGTGTTATGTATTCATCGTCTACACTTCAAATGAATGTAAATGCGACACTTCCTTGCTAGGAAATAGCGTCTGCAGATGTCTAGGTATCGTAGCAATAGAGTTCAAATGCTTCTTAAAACGAGATATTGCATCTCATATCTATGTTTCATGATAAGATATAATATTCATTGCGAAGTGTTATGCATTCCTCGTATAAGATTCAAATGAATGTAAATGCGACACTTCCTTGCAAGGAAATTGCGTTTGCAGTTTTCTACGTATCGTAGCAATAGAGTTCTTATGATTCTTAAAACGCGATATCGCATCTCATTTCCATCTTTCATGGTAAGATATAATATGATTTGCGAAGTGTTATGTATTCCTCGTCTACACTTCAAATGAATGTGAATGCGACACTTCCTCGCTAGGAAATAGCGTTTGCAGATGTCTACGTATCGTAGCAATAGATATGTAATGCTTCTTAAAACGCGATGTCGCATCTCATTTCTATGTTTCATGGCTAGATATAATATGATTTGCGAAGTGTTATGTATTCCTCGTCTACACTTCAAATGAATGTAAATGCGACACTTCCTTGCGAGGAAATAGCGTCTGCAGATGTCTAGGTATCGTAGCGATAGTGTTCCAATGTGTCCTAAAACGCGATATCGCATCTCATTTCTATGTTTCATGGTAAGATATAATATGATTTGCGAAGTGTTATGTATTCCTCGTCTACACTTCAAATGAATGTGAATGCGACACTTCCTCGCTAGGAAATAGCGTTTGCAGATGTTTACCTATCGTAGCAATAGAGTTCTAATGCTTCTTAAAACGCGATATCGCATCTCATTTCTATGTTTCATGGTAAGATATAATATGATTTGCGAAGTGTTATGTATTCCTCGTCTGCACTTCAAATGAATGTAAAAGCGACACTTCCTTGCAAAGAAATAGCGTTTGCAGATGTCTACGTAACGTAGCAATAGATATGTAATGCTTCTTAAAACGCGATATCGCATCTCATTTCTACGTTTCATGGTAAGATATAATATGATTTGCGAAGTGTCATGTATTCCTCGTCTACTATTCAAATGAGTGTAAATGCGACACTTCCTAGCAAGGAAATAGCGTTTGCAGATGTCTACGTATCGTAGCTATAGATTTCTAATGCTTCTTAAAAAGCGATATCGCATCTCATTTCTATGTTTCATGGTAAGATATAATATGATTTGCGAAGTGTCATGTATTCCTCGTCTACACTTCAAATGAATGTAAATGCAACACTTCCTTGCAAGGAAATAGCGTTTGCAGATGTTTACCTATCGTAGCAGGAGTGTTCTAATGCTTCTTAAAACGCGAAATCGCATCTCATTTCTATGTTTCATGGTAAGATATAGTATGATTTGCGAAGTGTTATGTATTCCTCGTCTACACTTCAAATGAATGTAAATGCGACACTTCCTTGCAAAGAAATAACGTTTGCAGATGTCTACGTATCGTAGCAACAGATTTCTAATGCTTCTTAAAACGCGATATCGCATCTCATTTCCATCTTTCATGGTAAGATATAATATGATTTGCGAAGTGTTATGTATTCCTCGTCTACACTTCAAATGAATGTGAATGCGACACTTCCTCGCTAGGAAATAGCGTTTGCAGATGTCTACGTATCGTAGCAATAGATATGTAATGCTTCTTAAAACGCGATGTCGCATCTCATTTCTATGTTTCATGGCTAGATATAATATGATTTGCGAAGTGTTATGTATTCCTCGTCTACACTTCAAATGAATGTAAATGCGACACTTCCTTGCGAGGAAATAGCGTCTGCAGATGTCTAGGTATCGTAGCGATAGTGTTCTAATGCGTCCTAAAACGCGATATCGCATCTCATTTCTATGTTTCATGGTAAGATATAATATGATTTGCGAAGTGTTATGTATTCCTCGTCTACACTTCAAATGAATGTGAATGCGACACTTCCTCGCTAGGAAATAGCGTTTGCAGATGTTTACCTATCGTAGCAATAGAGTTCTAATGCTTCTTAAAACGGGATATCGCATCTCATTTCTATGTTTCATGGTAAGATATAATATGATTTGCGAAGTGTTATGTATTCCTCGTCTGCACTTCAAATGAATGTAAATGCGACACTTCCTTGCAAAGAAATAGCGTTTGCAGATGTCTACGTATCGTAGCAATAGATATGTAATGCTTCTTAAAACGCGATATCGCATCTCATTTCTACGTTTCATGGTAAGATATAATGTGATTTGCGAAGTGTCATGTATTCCTGTTCTACTATTCAAATGAGTGTAAATGCGACACTTCCTAGCAAGGAAATAGCGTTTGCAGATGTCTACGTATCGTAGCTATAGATTTCTAATGCTTCTTAAAAAGCGATATCACATCTCATTTCTATGTTTCATGGTAAGATATAATATGATTTGCGAAGTGTCATGTATTCCTCGTCTACACTTCAAATGAATGTAAATGCAACACTTCCTTGCAAGGAAATAGCGTTTGCAGATGTTTACCTATCGTAGCAGGAGTGTTCTAATGCTTCTTAAAACGCGATATGGCATCTCATTTCTATGTTTCATGGTAAGATATAATATGATTTGCGAAGTGTTATGTATTCCTCGTCTGCACTTCAAATGAATGTAAATGCGACACTTCCTTGCAAGGAAATAGCGTTTGCAGATGTCTACGTATCGTAGCAATAGAGTTCTTATGATTCTTAAAACGCGATATCGCATTTCATTTCTATGTTTCATGGTAAGATATAATATGATTTGCGAAGTGTTATGTATTCCTCGTCTACACTTCAAATGAATGTAAATGCGACACTTCCTTGCTAGGAAATAGCGTCTGCAGATGTCTAGGTATCGTAGCGATGGAGTTCTAATGCTTCTTAAAACGCGATATCGCATTTCATTTCTATGTTTCAAGATAAGATATAATATGATTCGCGAAGTGTTATGTATTCCTCGTCTACACTTCAAATGAATGTAAATGCGATACTTCCTTGCAAGGAAATAGCGTCTGCAGATGTCTACGTATCGTAGCAATAGAATTCTTATGATTCTTAAAACGCGATATTGCATCTTATTTCTATGTTTCATGGTAAGATATAATATGATTTGCGAAGTGTTATGTATTCCTCGTCTACACTTCAAATGAATGTAAATGCAACACTTCCTTGCTAGGAAATAGCGTCTGCAGATGTCTAGGTATCGTAGCGATAGAGTTCTAATGCTTCTTTAAACGCGATATCGCATCTCATTTCCATGTTTCATGGTAGGATATAATATGATTTGCGAAGTGTTATGTATTCCTCGTCTACACTTCAAATGAATGTAAATGCGACACTTCCTTGCAAAGAAATAGCGTTTGCAGATGTCTACGTATCGTAGCAATAGATATGTAATGCTTCTTAAGACGCGATATCGCATCCCATTTCTACGTTTCATGGTAAGATATAATATGATTTGCGAAGTGTCAAGTATTCCTCGTCTACTATTCAAATGAGTGTAAATGCGTCACTTCCTAGCAAGGAAATAGCGTTTGCAGATGTCTACGTATCGTAGCTATAGATTTCTAATGTTTCTTAAAACGCGATATTGCATCTCATTTCTATGTTTCATGGTAAGATATAATATGATTTGCGAAGTGTTACGTATTCCTCGTCTACACTTCAAATGAATGTAAATGCGACACTTCCTTGCTAGGAAATAGCGTTTGCAGATGTTTACCTATCGTAGCAATAGAGTTCTAATGCTTCTTAAAACGCGATATCGCATCTCATTTCCATCTTTCATGGTAAGATATAATATGATTTGCGAAGTGTTATGTATTCCTCGTCTACACTTCAAATGAATGTGAATGCGACACTTCCTCGCTAGGAAATAGCTTTTGCAGATGTCTACATATCGCAGCAATAGATTTCTAACCCTTCTTAAAACGCGATATCGCATCTCATTTCTATGTTTCATGGTAAGACATAATATGATTTGCGAAGTGTCATGTATTCCTCGTCTACACTTCAAATGAATGTAAATGCAACACTTCCTTGCAAGGAAATAGCGTCTGCAGATGTTTACCTATCGTAGCAATAGAGTTCTAATGCTTCTTAAAACGCGATATCGCATCTCATTTCTATGTTTCATGGTAAGATATAATATGATTTGCGTAGTGTTATGTATTCCTCGTCTGCACTTCAAATGAATGTAAATGCGACACTTCCTTGCAAGGAAATAGCGTTTGCAGATGTCTACGTATCGTAGCAATAGAGTTCTTATGATTCTTAATACGCGATATCGCATCTCATTTCTATGTTTCATGGTAAGGTATATTATGATTTGCGAAGTGTCATGTATTCCTCGTCTGCACTTCAAATGAATGTGAATGCGAAACTTCCTCGCTAGGAAATAGCGTTTGCAGATGTCTACGTATCGTAGCAATAGATATGTAATGCTTCTTAAAACGCGATGTCGCATCTCATTTCTATGTTTCATGGTAAGGTATATTATGATTTGCGAAGTGTCATGTATTCCTCGTCTGCACTTCAAATGAATGTGAATGCGAAACTTCCTCGCTAGGAAATAGCGTTTGCAGATGTCTACGTATCGTAGCAATAGATATGTAATGCTTCTTAAAACGCGATGTCGCATATCATTTCTATGTTTCATGGCTAGATATAATATGATTTGCGAAGTGTTATGTATTCCTCGTCTACACTTCAAATGAATGTAAATGCGACACTTCCTTGCTAGGAAATAGCGTCTGCAGATGTCTAGGTATCGTAGCGATAGTGTTCTAATGCTTCCTAAGACGCGATATCGCATCTCATTTCTATGTTTCATGGTAAGATATAATATGATTTGCGAAGTGTTATGTATTCCTCGTCTACACTTCAAATGAATGTAAATGCGACACTTCCTTGCTAGGAAATAGCGTTTGCAGATGTCTGCCTACCGTAGCAATAGGGTTCTAATGCTTCTTAAAACGCGAAATCGCATCCCATTTCTATGTTTCATGATAAGATATAGTATGATTTGCGAAGTGTTATGTATTCCTCGTCTACATTTCAAATGAATGTAAATGCGACACTTCCTTGCAAAGAAATAGCGTTTGCAGATGTCTACGTATCGTAGCAACAGATTTCTAATGCTTCTTAAAACGCGATATCGCATCTCATTTCTATGTTTCATGGTAAGGTATAATATGATTTGCGAAGTGTCATGTATTCCTCGTCTACACTTCAAATGAATGTAAATGCGACACTTCCTTGCTAGGAAATAGCGTCTGCAGATGTCTAGGTATCGTAGCAATAGAGTTCAAATGCTTCTTAAAACGAGATATTGCATCTCATATCTATGTTTCATGATAAGATATAATATTCATTGCGAAATGTTATGCATTCCTCGTATACGATTCAAATGAATGTAAATGCGACACTTCCTTGCAAGGAAATAGCGTTTGCAGTTTTCTACGTATCGTAGCAATAGAGTTCTTATGATTCTTAAAACGCGATATCGCATCTCATTTCCATCTTTCATGGTAAGATATAATATGATTTGCGAAGTGTTATGTATTCCTCGTCTACACTTCAAATGAATGTGAATGCGACACTTCCTCGCTAGGATATAGCGTTTGCAGATGTCTACGTATCGTAGCAATAGATATGTAATGCTTCTTAAAACGCGATGTCGCATCTCATATCTATGTTCCATGGCTAGATATAATATGATTTGCGAAGTGTTATGTATTCCTCGTCTACACTTCAAATGAATGTAAATGCGGCACTTCCTTGCTAGGAAATAGCGTCTGCAGATGCCTAGGTATCGTAGCGATAGTGTTCTAATGCTTCCTAAAACGCGATATCGCATCTCATTTCTATGTTTCATGGTAAGATATAATATGATTTGCGAAGTGTTATGTATTCCTCGTCTACACTTCAAATGAATGTGAATGCGACACTTCCTCGCTAGGAAATAGCGTTTGCAGATGTCTACATATCGCAGCAATAGATTTCTAATCCTTCTTAAAACGCGATATCGCATCTCATTTCTATGTTTCATGGTAAGACATAATATGATTTGCGAAGTGTCATGTATTCCTCGTCTACAATTCAAATGAATGTGAATGCGACACTTCCTTGCTAGGAAACAGCGTTTGCAGATGTCTACGTATCGTAGCAATAGAGATCTTATGATTCTTAAAACGCGATATCGCATCTCATTTCTATGTTTCATGGTAAGATATAATATGATTTGCGAAGTGTTATATATTCTTCGTCTACACTTCAAATGAATGTAAATGCGATACTTCCTTGCTAGGAAGTAGCGTTTGCAGATGTCTACGTATCGTAGCAATAGTGTTCTTATGATTCTTAAAACGCGATAACGCATCTCATTTCTATGTTTCATGGTAAGATATAATATGATTTGCGAAGTGTTATGTATTCCTCGTCTACACTTCAAATGAATGTAAATGCAGCACTTCCTTGCTAGGAAATAGCGTCTGGAGATGTCTACGTATCGTAGCAATAGATTTTTAGTGCTTCTTAAAACGCGATATCGAATCTCATTTCTATGTTTCATGGTAAGATATAATGTGATTTGCGAAGTGTCATGTATTCCTCGTCTACACTTCAAATGAATGTAAATGCGACACTTCCTTGCAAGGAAATAGCGTCTACAGATGTCTACGTATCGTAGCAATAGAGTTCTTATGATTCTTAAAACGCGATATTGCATCTTATTTCTATGTTTCATGGTAAGATATAATATGATTTGCGAAGTGTCATGTATTCCTCGTCTACACTTCAAATGAATGTAAATGCGACACTTCCTTGCTAGGAAATAGCGTCTCCAGATGACTAGGTATCGTAGCAATAGAGTTCTAATGCTTCTTAAAACGAGATATTGCATCTCATATCTATGTTTCATGATAAGATATAATATTCATTGCGAAGTGTTATGCATTCCTCGTCTACGATTGAAATGAATGTAAATGCGACACTTCCTTGCTAGGAAATAGCGTTTGCAGATGTTTACCTATCGTAGCAATAGAGTTCTAATGCTTCTTAAAACGCGATATCGCATCTCATTTCTATGTTTCATGGTAAGATATAATATGATTTGCGAAGTGTTATGTATTCCTCGTCTGCACTTCAAATGAATGTAAATGCGACACTTCCTTGCAAGGAAATAGCGTTTGCAGATGTCTACGTATCGTAGCAATAGAGTTCTTATGATTCTTAATACGCGATATCGCATCTCATTTCTATGTTTCATGGTAAGGTATATTATGATTTGCGAAGTGTCATGTATTCCTCGTCTGCACTTCAAATGAATGTGAATGCGACACTTCCTCGCTAGGAAATAGCGTTTGCAGATGTCTACGTATCGTAGCAATAGATATGTAATGCTTCTTAAAACGCGATGTCGCATATCATTTCTATGTTTCATGGCTAGATATAATATGATTTGCGAAGTGTTATGTATTCCTCGTCTACACTTCAAATGAATGTAAATGCGACACTTCCTTGCTAGGAAATAACGTCTGCAGATGTCTAGGTATCGTAGCGATAGTGTTCTAATGCTTCCTAAGACGCGATATCGCATCTCATTTCTATGTTTCATGGTAAGATATAATATGATTTGCGAAGTGTTATGTATTCCTCGTCTACACTTCAAATGAATGTAAATGCGACACTTCCTTGCTAGGAAATAGCGTTTGCAGATGTCTACCTACCGTAGCAATAGGGTTCTAATGCTTCTTAAAACGCGAAATCGCATCTCATTTCTATGTTTCATGGTAAGATATAGTATGATTTGCGAAGTGTTATGTATTCCTCGTCTACACTTCAAATGAATGTAAATGCGACACTTCCTTGCAAAGAAATAGCGTTTGCAGATGTCTACGTATCGTAGCAACAGATTTCTAATGCTTCTTAAAACGCGATATCGCATCTCATTTCTATGTTTCATGGTAAGGTATAATATGATTTGCGAAGTGTCATGTATTCCTCGTCTACACTTCAAATGAATGTAAATGCGGCACTTCCTTGCTAGGAAATAGCGTCTGCAGATGTCTAGGTATCGTAGCAATAGAGTTCAAATGCTTCTTAAAACGAGATATTGCATCTCATATCTATGTTTCATGATAAGATATAATATTCATTGCGAAGTGTTATGCATTCCTCGTATACGATTCAAATGAATGTAAATGCGACACTTCCTTGCAAGGAAATAGCGTTTGCAGTTCTCTACGTATCGTAGCAATAGAGTTCTTATGATTCTTAAAACGCGATATCGCATCTCATTTCCATCTTTCATGGTAAGATATAATATGATTTGCGAAGTGTTATGTATTCCTCGTCTACACTTCAAATGAATGTGAATGCGACACTTCCTCGCTAGGAAATAGCGTTTGCAGATGTCTACGTATCGTAGCAATAGATATGTAATGCTTCTTAAAACGCGATGTCGCATCTCATTTCTATGTTCCATGGCTAGATATAATATGATTTGCGAAGTGTTATGTATTCCTCGTCTACACTTCAAATGAATGTAAATGCGACACTTCCTTGCTAGGAAATAGCGTCTGCAGATGTCTAGGTATCGTAGCCATAGTGTTCTAATGCTTCCTAAAACGCGATATCGCATCTCATTTCTATGTTTCATGGTAAGATATAATATGATTTGCGAAGTGTTATGTATTCCTCGTCTACACTTCAAATGAATGTGAATGCGACACTTCCTCGCTAGGAAATAGCGTTTGCAGATGTCTACATATCGCAGCAATAGATTTCTAATCCTTCTTAAAACGCGATATCGCATCTCATTTCTATGTTTCATGGTAAGACATAATATGATTTGCGAAGTGTCATGTATTCCTCGTCTACACTTCAAATGAATGTAAATGCGACACTTCCTTGCAAAGAAATAGCGTTTGCAGATGTCTACGTATCGTAGCAACAGATTTCTAATGCTTCTTAAAACGCGATATCGCATCTCATTTCTATGTTTCATGGTAAGGTATAATATGATTTGCGAAGTGTCATGTATTCCTCGTCTACACTTCTAATGAATGTAAATGCGACACTTCCTTGCTAGGAAGTAGCGTTTGCAGATGTCTACGTATCGTAGCAATAGTGTTCTTATGATTCTTAAAACGCGATAACGCATCTCATTCCTATGTTTCATGGTAAGATATAATATGATTTGCGAAGTGTTATGTATTCCTCGTCTACACTTCAAATGAATGTAAATGCGGCACTTCCTTGCTAGGAAATAGCGTCTGGAGATGTCTAGGTATCGTAGCGATAGTGTTCTATTGCTTCTTAAAACGCGATATCGCATCTCATTTCTATGTTTCATGGTAAGATATAATATGTTTTGCGAAGTGTTATGTATTCCTCGTCTACTCTTCAAATGAATGTAAATGCGACACTTCCTTGCTAGGAAATAGCGTCTGCAGATGTCTAGGTATCGTAGCGATAGAGTTCTAATGCTCCTTAAAACACGCTATCGCATCTCATTTCTATGTTTCATGGTAAGATATAATATGATTTGCGAAGTGTTATGTATTCCTCGTCTACACTTCAAATGAATGTAAATGCTACACTTCCTTGCAAGGAAATAGCGTTTGCAGATGTCTACCTATCGTAGCAGTAGAGTTCTAATGCTTCTTAAAACGCGATATCGCATCTCATTTCTGTGTTTCATGGTAAGATATAATATGATTTGCGAAGTGTTATGTATTCCTCGCCTACACTTCAAATGAATGTAAATGCGACACTTCCTTGCAAAGAAATAGCGTTTGCAGATGTCTACGTATCGTAGCAATAGATTTTTAGTGCTTCTTAAAACGCGATATCGCATCTCATTTCTATGTTTCATGGTAAGATATAATATGATTTGCGAAGTGTTATGTATTCCTCGTCTTCACTTCAAATGAATGTAAATGCGGCACTTCCTTTCTAGGAAATTGCGTCTGGATATGTCTAGGTATCGTAGCGATAGCGTTCTAATGCTTCTTAAAACGCGATATCGCATCTCATTTCTATGTTTCATGGTAAGATATAATATGATTTGCGAAGTGTTATGTATTCCTCGTCTACTCTTCAAATGAATGTAAATGCGACACTTCCTTGCTAGGAAATAGCGTCTGCAGATGTCTAGGTATCGTAGCGATAGAGTTCTAATGCTCCTTAAAACGCGATATCGCATCTCATTTGTATGTTTCATGGTAAGATATAATATGATTTGCGAAGTGTTATGTATTCCTCGTCTACACTTCAAATGAATGTAAATGCGACACTTCCTTGCAAAGAAATAGCGTTTGCAGATGTCTACCTATCGTAGCAATAGGGTTCTTATGATTCTTAAAACGCGATATCGCATCTCATTTCTATGTTTCATGGTAAGATATAATATGATTTGAGAAGTGTTATGTATTCCTCGTCTACACTTCAAATGAATGTAAATGCGACACTTCCTTGCTAGGAAATAGCGTCTGCAGATGTCTAGGTATCGTAGCGATAGAGTTCTAATGCTTCCTTAAACGCGATATCGCATCTCATTTCCATGTTTCATGGTAGGATATAATATGATTTGCGAAGTGTTATGTATTCCTCGTCTACACTTCAAATGAATGTAAGTACGACACTTCTTTGCAAGGAAATAGCGTTTGCAGATGTCTACCTACCGTAGCAATAGAGTTCTAATGCTTCTTAAAACGCGAAATCGCATCTCATTTCTATGTTTCATGGTAAGATATAGTATGATTTGCGAAGTGTTATGTATTCCTCGTCTACACTTCAAATGAATGTAAATGCGACACTTGCTTGCAAAGAAATAGCGTTTGCAGATGTCTACGTATCGTAGCAATAGATTTTTAGTGCTTCTTAAAACGCGATATCGCATTTCATTTCTATGTTTCATGGTAAGATATAATATGATTTGCGAAGTGTTATGTGTTCCTCGTCTACACTTCAAATGAATGTAAATGCGGCACTTCCTTGCTAGGAAATAGCGTCTGGAGATGTCTAGGTATCGTAGCGATAGCGTTCTAATGCTTCTTAAAACGCGATATCGCATCTCATTTCTATGTTTCATGGTAAGATATAATATGATTTGCGAAGTGTTATGTATTCCTCGTCTACTCTTCAAATGAATGTAAATGCGACACTTCCTTGCTAGGAAATAGCGTCTGGAGATGTCTAGGTATCGTAGCGATAGCGTTCTAATGCTTCTTAAAACGCGATATCGCATCTCATTTCTATGTTTCATGGTAAGATATAATATGATTTGCGAAGTGTTATGTATTCCTCGTCTACACTTCAAATGAATGTAAATGCGGCACTTCCTTGCTAGGAAATAGCGTCTGGAGATGTCTAGGTATCGTAGCGATAGCGTTCTAATGCTTCTTAAAACGCGATATCGCATCTCATTTCTATGTTTCATGGTAAGATATAATATGATTTGCGAAGTGTTATGTATTCCTCGTCTACTCTTCAAATGAATGTAAATGCGACACTTCCTTGCTAGGAAGTAGCGTTTGCAGATGTCTACGTATCGTAGCAATAGTGTTCTTATGATCCTTAAAACGCGATAACGCATCTCATTTCTATGTTTCATGGTAAGATATAATATGATTTGCGAAGTGTTATGTATTCCTCGTCTACACTTCAAATGAATGTAAATGCGGCACTTCCTTGCTAGGAAATAGCGTCTGGAGATGTCTAGGTATCGTAGCGATAGCGTTCTAATGCTTCTTAAAACGCGATATCGCATCTCATTTCTATGTTTCATGGTAAGATGTAATATGACTTGCGAAGTGTTATGTATTCCCCGTCTACACTTCAAATGAATGTAAATGCGACACTTCCTTGCTAGGAAATAGCGTCTGCAGATGTCTAGGTATCGTAGCGATAGAGATCTAATGCTTCTTAAAACGCGAAATCGCATCTCATTTCTATGTTTCATGGCAAGATATAGCATGATTTGCGAAGTGCTATGTATTCCTCGTCTACACTTCAAATGAATGTAAATGCGACACTTCCTTGCAGAGAAATAGCGTTTGCAGATGTCTACGTATCGTAGCAATAGATTTTTAGTGCTTCTTAAAACGCGATATCGCATCTCATTTCTATGTTTCATGGTAAGATATAATATGATTTGCGAAGTGTCATGTATTCCTCGTCTACACTTCAAATGAATGTAAATGCGACACTTCCTTGCTAGGAAGTAGCGTCTGGAGATGTCTAGGTATCGTAGCGATAGCGTTCTAATGCTTCTTAAAACGCGATATCGCATCTCATTTCTATGTTTCATGGTAAGATATAATATGATTTGCGAAGTGTTATGTATTCCTCGTCTACTCTTCAAATGAATGTAAATGCGACACTTCCTTGCTAGGAAATAGCGTCTGCAGATGTCTAGGTATCGTAGCGATAGAGTTCTAATGCTCCTTAAAACGCGATATCGCATCTCATTTGTATGTTTCATGGTAAGATATAATATGATTTGCGAAGTGTTATGTATTCCTCGTCTACACTTCAAATGAATGTAAATGCGACACTTCCTTGCAAAGAAATAGCGTTTGCAGATGTCTACCTATCGTAGCAATAGGGTTCTTAAGATTCTTAAAACGCGATATCGCATCTCATTTCTATGTTTCATGGTAAGATATAATATGATTTGAGAAGTGTTATGTATTCCTCGTCTACACTTCAAATGAATGTAAATGCGACACTTCCTTGCTAGGAAATAGCGTCTGCAGATGTCTAGGTATCGTAGCGATAGAGTTCTAATGCTTCCTTAAACGCGATATCGCATCTCATTTCCATGTTTCATGGTAGGATATAATATGATTTGCGAAGTGTTATGTATTCCTCGTCTACACTTCAAATGAATGTAAGTACGACACTTCTTTGCAAGGAAATAGCGTTTGCAGATGTCTACCTACCGTAGCAATAGAGTTCTAATGCTTCTTAAAACGCGAAATCGCATCTCATTTCTATGTTTCATGGTAAGATATAGTATGATTTGCGAAGTGTTATGTATTCCTCGTCTACACTTCAAATGAATGTAAATGCGACACTTGCTTGCAAAGAAATAGCGTTTGCAGATGTCTACGTATCGTAGCAATAGATTTTTAGTGCTTCTTAAAACGCGATATCGCATTTCATTTCTATGTTTCATGGTAAGATATAATATGATTTGCGAAGTGTTATGTGTTCCTCGTCTACACTTCAAATGAATGTAAATGCGGCACTTCCTTGCTAGGAAATAGCGTCTGGAGATGTCTAGGTATCGTAGCGATAGCGTTCTAATGCTTCTTAAAACGCGATATCGCATCTCATTTCTATGTTTCATGGTAAGATATAATATGATTTGCGAAGTGTTATGTATTCCTCGTCTACTCTTCAAATGAATGTAAATGCGACACTTCCTTGCTAGGAAATAGCGTCTGGAGATGTCTAGGTATCGTAGCGATAGCGTTCTAATGCTTCTTAAAACGCGATATCGCATCTCATTTCTATGTTTCATGGTAAGATATAATATGATTTGCGAAGTGTTATGTATTCCTCGTCTACACTTCAAATGAATGTAAATGCGGCACTTCCTTGCTAGGAAATAGCGTCTGGAGATGTCTAGGTATCGTAGCGATAGCGTTCTAATGCTTCTTAAAACGCGATATCGCATCTCATTTCTATGTTTCATGGTAAGATATAATATGATTTGCGAAGTGTTATGTATTCCTCGTCTACTCTTCAAATGAATGTAAATGCGACACTTCCTTGCTAGGAAGTAGCGTTTGCAGATGTCTACGTATCGTAGCAATAGTGTTCTTATGATCCTTAAAACGCGATAACGCATCTCATTTCTATGTTTCATGGTAAGATATAATATGATTTGCGAAGTGTTATGTATTCCTCGTCTACACTTCAAATGAATGTAAATGCGGCACTTCCTTGCTAGGAAATAGCGTCTGGAGATGTCTAGGTATCGTAGCGATAGCGTTCTAATGCTTCTTAAAACGCGATATCGCATCTCATTTCTATGTTTCATGGTAAGATGTAATATGACTTGCGAAGTGTTATGTATTCCCCGTCTACACTTCAAATGAATGTAAATGCGACACTTCCTTGCTAGGAAATAGCGTCTGCAGATGTCTAGGTATCGTAGCGATAGAGATCTAATGCTTCTTAAAACGCGAAATCGCATCTCATTTCTATGTTTCATGGCAAGATATAGCATGATTTGCGAAGTGCTATGTATTCCTCGTCTACACTTCAAATGAATGTAAATGCGACACTTCCTTGCAGAGAAATAGCGTTTGCAGATGTCTACGTATCGTAGCAATAGATTTTTAGTGCTTCTTAAAACGCGATATCGCATCTCATTTCTATGTTTCATGGTAAGATATAATATGATTTGCGAAGTGTCATGTATTCCTCGTCTACACTTCAAATGAATGTAAATGCGACACTTCCTTGCTAGGAAGTAGCGTCTGGAGATGTCTAGGTATCGTAGCGATAGCGTTCTAATGCTTCTTAAAACGCGATATCGCATCTCATTTCTATGTTTCATGGTAAGATATAATATGATTTGCGAAGTGTTATGTATTCCTCGTCTACTCTTCAAATGAATGTAAATGCGACACTTCCTTGCAAAGAAATAGCGTTTGCAGATGTCTACGTATCTTAGCAATAGAGTTCTTATGATTCTTAAAACGCGATATCGCATCTCATTTCCATCTTTCATGGTAAGATATAATATGATTTGCGAAGTGCTATGTATTCCTCGTCTACACTTCAAATGAATGTGAATGCGACACTTCCTCGCTAGTAAATAGCGTTTGCAGATGTCTACGTATCGCAGCAATAGTTATGTAATGCTTCTTAAAACGCGATATCGCATCTCATTTCTATGTTTCATGGTAAGATATAATATGATTTGCGAAGTGTTATGTATTCCTCGTCTACACTTCAAATGAATGTAAATGCGGCACTTCCTTGCTAGGAAATAGCGTCTGGAGATGTCTAGGTATCGTAGCGATAGCGTTCTAATGCTTCTTAAAACGCGATATCGCATCTCATTTCTATGTTTCATGGTAAGATATAATATGATTTGCGAAGTGTTATGTATTCCTCGTCTACTCTTCAAATGAATGTAAATGCGACACTTCCTTGCAAAGAAATAGCGTTTGCAGATGTCTACGTATCTTAGCAATAGAGTTCTTATGATTCTTAAAACGCGATATCGCATCTCATTTCCATCTTTCATGGTAAGATATAATATGATTTGCGAAGTGCTATGTATTCCTCGTCTACACTTCAAATGAATGTGAATGCGACACTTCCTCGCTAGTAAATAGCGTTTGCAGATGTCTACGTATCGCAGCAATAGATATGTAATGCTTCTTCAAACGCGATATCGCATCTCATTTCTATGTTTCATGGTAAGACATAATATGATTTGCGAAGTGTCATGTATTCCTCGTCTACACTTCAAATGAATGTAAATGCAACACTTCCTTGCAAGGAAATAGCGTTTGCAGATGTTTACCTATCGTAGCAATAGAGTTCTAATGCTTCTTAAAACGCGATATCGCATCTCATTTCTATGTTTCATGGTAAGATATAATATGATTTGCGAAGTGTTATGTATTCCTCGTCTGCACTTCAAATGAATGTAAATGCGACACTTCCTTGCTAGGAAATAGCGTTTGCAGATGTCTACCTATCGTAGCAATAGAGTTCTAATGCTTCTTAAAACGCGATATCGCATCTCATTTCTATGTTTCATGGTAAGATATAATATGATTTGCGAAGTGTCATGTATTCCTCGTCTACTCTTCAAATGAATGTAAATGCGACACTTCCTTGCTAGGAAATAGCGACTGCAGAGGTGTAAGTATCGTAGCAATGGATTTCTAATGCTTCTTAAAACGCGATATCGCATCTCATTTCTATGTTTCATGGTAAGATGTAATATGATTTGCGAAGTGTTATGTATTCCTCGTCTACACTTCAAATGAATGTAAATGCGACACTTCCTTGCAAGGAAATAGCGTTTGCAGTTGTCTACGTATCGTAGCAATAGAGTTCTTATGATTCTTAAAACGCGATATCGCATCTCATTTCTATCTTTCATGGTAAGATATAATATGATTTGCGAAGTGTTATGTATTCCTCGTCTACACTTCAAATGAATGTGAATGCGACACTTCCTTGCTAGGAAATAACGGATGCAGATGTCTACGTATCGTAGCAATAGAGTTCAGATGATTCTTAAAACGCGATATCGCATCTCATTTCTATGTTTCATGGTAAGATATAACATGATTTGCGAAGTGTTATTTATTCCTCGTCTACACTTCAATTGAATGTAAATGCGACACTTCCTTGCTAGGAAATAGCGTCTGCAGATGTCTAGGTATCGTAGCGATAGAGTTCTAATGCTTCTTTAAACGCGATATCGCATCTCATTTCCATGTTTCATGGTAGGATATAATATGATTTGTGAAGTGTTATGTATTCCTCGTCTACACTTCAAATGAATGTAAATGCGACACTTCCTTGCAACGAAATAGCGTTTGCAGATGTCTACGTATCGTAGCAATAGATATGTAATGCTTCTTAAGACGCGATATCGCATCCCATTTCTACGTTTCATGGTAAGATATAATATGATTTGCGAAGTGTCAAGTATTCCTCGTCTACTATTCAAATGAGTGTAAATGCGTCACTTCCTAGCATGGAAATAGCGTTTGCAGATGTCTACGTATCGTAGCTATAGATTTCTAATGCTTCTTAAAACGCGATATCGCATCTCATTTCTATGTTTCATGGTAAGATATAATATGATTTGCGAAGTGTCATGTATTCCTCGTCTACACTTCAAATGAATGTAAATGCGACACTTCCTTGCTAGGAAATAGCGTTTGCAGATGTCTACCTACTGTAGCAATAGAGTTCTAATGCTTCTTAAAACGCGAAATCGCATCTCATTTCTATGTTTCATGGTAAGATATAGTATGATTTGCGAAGTGTTATGTATTCCTCGTCTACACTTCAAATGAATGTAAATGCGACACTTCCTTGCAAAGAAATAGCGTTTGCAGATGTCTACGTATCGTAGCAACAGATTTCTAATGCTTCTTAAAACGCGATATCGCATCTCATTTCTATGTTTCATGGTAAGGTATAATATGATTTGCGAAGTGTCATGTATTCCTCGTCTACACTTCAAATGAATGTAAATGCGACACTTCCTTGCTAGGAAATAGCGTCTGCAGATGTCTAGGTATCGTAGCAATAGAGTTCAAATGCTTCTTAAAACGAGATATTGCATCTCATATCTATGTTTCATGATAAGATATAATATTCATTGCGAAGTGTTATGCATTCCTCGTATACGATTCAAATGAATGTAAACGCGACACTTCCTTGCAAGGAAATAGCGTTTGCAGTTTTCTACGTATCGTAGCAATAGAGTTCTTATGATTCTTAAAACGCGATATCGCATCTCATTTCCATCTTTCATGGTAAGATATAATATGATTTGTGAAGTGTTATGTATTCCTCGTCTTCACTTCAAATGAATGTGAATGCGACACTTCCTCGCTAGGAAATAGCCTTTGCAGATGTTTACGTATCGTAGCAATAGATATGTAATGCTTCTTAAAACGCGATGTCGCATCTCATTTCTATGTTTCATGGCTAGATATAATATGATTTGCGAAGTGTTATGTATTCCTCGTCTACACTTCAAATGAATGTAAATGCGACACTTCCTTGCTAGGAAATAGCGTCTGCAGATGTCTAGGTATCGTAGCGATAGTGTTCTAATGCTTCTTAAAACGCGATATCGCATCTCATTTCTATGTTTCATGGTAAGATGTAATATGATTTGCGAAGTGTTATGTATTCCTCGTCTACACTTCAAATGAATGTGAATGCGACACTTCCTTGCTAGGAAATAGCGTCTGCAGATGTCTAGGTATCGTAGCGATAGAGTTCTAATGCTTCTTTAAACGCGATATCGCATCTCATTTCCATGTTTCATGGTAGGATATAATATGATTTGCGAAGTGTTATGTATTCCTCGTCTACACTTCAAATGAATGTAAATGCGGCACTTCCTTACAAAGAAATAGCGTTTGCAGATGTCTACGTATCGTAGCAATAGATATGGAATGCTTCTTAAAACGCGATATCGCATCTCATTTCCACGTTTCATGGTAAGTTATAATATGATTTGCGAAGTGTCATGTATTCCTCGTCTACTATTCAAATGAGCGTAAAAGCGACACTTCTTTGCAAGGAAATGGCGTTTGCAGATGTCTACCTATCGTTGCAATAGAGGTCTAATGCTTCTTAAAACGCGATATCGCATCTCATTCCTATGTTTCATGGTAAGATATAATATGATTTGCGAAGTGTTATGTATTCCTCGTCTACACTTCAAATGAATGTAAATGCGACACTTCCTTGCAACGAAATATCGTTTGCAGATGTCTACGTATCGTAGCAATAGATATGTAATGCTTCTTAAGACGCGATATCGCATCCCATTTCTACGTTTCATGGTAAGATATAATATGATTTGCGAAGTGTCAAGTATTCCTCGTCTACTATTCAAATGAGTGTAAATGCGTCACTTTCTAGCAAGGAAATAGCGTTTGCAGATGTCTACGTATCGTAGCTATAGATTTCTAATGCTTCTTAAAACGCGATATTGCATCTCATTTCTATGTTTCATGGTAAGATATAATATGATTTGCGAAGCGTTACGTATTCCTCGTCTACACTTCAAATGAATGTAAATGCGACACTTCCTTGCTAGGAAATAGCGTTTGCAGATGTCTACCTACCGTAGCAATAGAGTTCTAATGCTTCTTAAAACGCGAAATCGCATCTCATTTCTATGTTTCATGGTAAGATATAGTATGATTTGCGAAGTGTTATGTATTCCTCGTCTACACTTCAAATGAATGTAAATGCGACACTTCCTTGCAAAGAAATAGCGTTTGCAGATGTCTACGTATCGTAGCAACAGATTTCTAATGCTTCTTAAAACGCGATGTCGCATCTCATTTCTATGTTTCATGGCTAGATATAATATGATTTGCAAAGTGTTATGTATTCCTCGTCTACACTTCAAATGAATGTAAATGCGACACTTCCTTGCTAGGAAATAGCGTCTGCAGATGTCTAGGTATCGTAGCGATAGTGTTCTAATGCTTCCTAAAACGCGATATCGCATCTCATTTCTATGTTTCATGGTAAGATATAATATGATTTGCGAAGTGTTATGTATTCCTCGTCTACACTTCAAATGAATGTAAATGCGACACTTCCTTGCTAGGAAATAGCGTTTGCAGATGTCTACCTAAAGTAGCAATAGAGTTCTAATGCTTCTTAAAACGCGAAATCGCATCTCATTTCTATGCTTCATGGTAAGATATAGTATGATTTGCGAAGTGTTATGTATTCCTCTTCTACACTTCAAATGAATGTGAATGCGACACTTCCTCGCTAGGAAATAGCGTTTGCAGATGTCTACGTATCGTAGCAATAGATATGTAATGCTTCTTAAAACGCGATGTCGCATCTCATTTCTATGTTTCATGGTAAGATATAATATGATTTGCGAAGTGTTATGTATTCCTCGTCTACACTTCAAATGAATGTGAATGCGACACTTCCTCGCTAGGAAATAGCGTTTGCAGATGTTTACCTATCGTAGCAATAGAGTTCTAATGCTTCTTAAAACGCGATATCGCATCTCATTTCTATGTTTCATGATAAGATATAATATTCATTGCGAAGTGTTATGCATTCCTCGTCTACGATTGAAATGAATGTAAATGCGACACTTCCTTGCAAAGAAATAGCGTTTGCAGATGTCTACGTATCGTAGCAATATATATGTAATGCTTCTTAAAACGCGATATCGCATCTCATTTCTACGTTTCATGGTAAGATATAATATGATTTGCGAAGTGTCATGTATTCCTCGTCTACTATTCAAATGAGTGTAAATGCGACACTTCCTAGCAAGGAAATAGCGTTTGCAGATGTCTACGTATCGTAGCTATAGATTTCTAATGCTTCTTAAAAAGCGATATCGCATCTCATTTCTATGTTTCATGGTAAGATATAATATGATTTGCGAAGTGTCATGTATTCCTCGTCTACACTTCAAATGAATGTAAATGCAACACTTCCTTGCAAGGAAATAGCGTTTGCAGATGTTTACCTATCGTAGCAGGAGTGTTCTAATGCTTCTTAAAACGCAATATCGCATCTCATTTCTATGTTTCGTGGTAAGATATAATATGATTTGCGATGTGTTATGTATTCCTCGTCTGCACTTCAAATGAATGTAAATGCGACACTTCCTTGCAAGGAAATAGCGTTTGCAGATGTCTACGTATCGTAGCAATAGAGTTCTTATGATTCTTAAAACGCGATATCGCATTTCATTTCTATGTTTCATGGTACGATATAATATGATTTGCGAAGTGTTATGTATTCCTCGTCTACACTTCAAATGAATGTAAATGCGACACTTCCTTGCTAGGAAATAGCGTCTGCAGATGTCTAGGTATCGTAGCGATGGAGTTCTAATGCTTCTTAAAACGCGATATCGCATTTCATTTCTATGTTTCATGATAAGATATAATATGATTTGCGAAGAGTTATGTATTCCTCGTCTACACTTCAAATGAATGTAAATGCGACACTTCCTTGCAAGGAAATAGCGTTTGCAGATGTCTACCTATCGTAGCGATAGAGTTCTAATGCTTCTTAAAACGCTATATCGCATCTCATTTCTATGTTTCATGGTAAGATATAATATGATTTGCGAAGTGTTATGTATTCCTCGTCTACACTTCAAATGAATGTAAATGCGACACTTCCTTGCAAGGAAATAGCGTTTGCAGATGTCTACCTATCGTAGCGATAGAGTTCTAATGCTTCTTAAAACGCTATATCGCATTTCATTTCTATGTTTCATGGTAAGATATAATATGATTTGCGAAGTGTTATGTATTCCTCGTCTACACTTCAAATGAATGTAAATGCGACACTTCCTTGCAAGGAAATAGCGTCTGCAGATGTCTACGTATCGTAGCAATAGAGTTCTTATGATTCTTAAAACGCGATATTGCATCTTATTTTTATGTTTCATGGTAAGATATAATATGATTTGCGAAGTGTTATGTATTCCTCGTCTACACTTCAAATGAATGTAAATGCAGCACTTCCTTGCTAGGAAATAGCGTCTGGAGATGTCTACGTATCGTAGCAATAGATTTTTAGTGCTTCTTAAAACGCGATATCGAATCTCATTTCTATGTTTCATGGTAAGATATAATGTGATTTGCGAAGTGTCATGTATTCCTCGTCTACACTTCAAATGAATGAAAATGCGACAATTCCTTGCAAGGAAATAGCGTCTACAGATGTCTACGTATCGTAGCAATAGAGTTCTTATGATTCTTAAAACGCGATATTGCATCTTATTTCTATGTTTCATGGTAAGATATAATATTCATTGCGAAGTGTTATGCATTCCTCGTCTACGATTGAAATGAATGTAAATGCGACACTTCCTTGCAAGGAAATAGCGTTTGCAGTTGTCTACGTATCGTAGCAATAGAGTTCTTATGATTCTTAATACGCGATATCGCATCTCATTTCTATGTTTCATGGTAAGACATAATATGATTTGCGAAGTGTTATGTATTCCTCGTCTACACTTCAAATGAATGTAAATGCAACACTTCCTTGCTAGGAAATAGCGTCTGCAGATGTCTAGGTATCGTAGCGATAGAGTTCTAATGCTTCTTTAAACGCGATATCGCATCTCATTTCCATGTTTCATGGTAGGATATAATATGATTTGCGAAGTGTTATGTATTCCTCGTCTACACTTCAAATGAATGTAAATGCGACACTTCCTTGCTAGGAAATAGCGTTTGCAGATGTCTACCTACCGTAGCAATAGAGTTCTAATGCTTCTTAAAACGCGAAATCGCATCTCATTTCTATGTTTCATGGTAAGATATAGTATGATTTGCGAAGTGTTATGTATTCCTCGTCTACACTTCAAATGAATGTAAATGCGACACTTCCTTGCAAAGAAATAGCGTTTGCAGATGTCTACGTATCGTAGCAACAGATTTCTAATGCTTCTTAAAACGCGATGTCGCATCTCATTTCTATGTTTCATGGCTAGATATAATATGATTTGCAAAGTGTTATGTATTCCTCGTCTACACTTCAAATGAATATAAATGCGACACTTCCTTGCTAGGAAATAGCGTCTGCAGATGTCTAGGTATCGTAGCGATAGTGTTCTAATGCTTCCTAAAACGCGATATCGCATCTCATTTCTATGTTTCATGGTAAGATATAATATGATTTGCGAAGTGTTATGTATTCCTCGTCTACACTTCAAATGAATGTAAATGCGACACTTCCTTGCTAGGAAATAGCGTTTGCAGATGTCTACCTAAAGTAGCAATAGAGTTCTAATGCTTCTTAAAACGCGAAATCGCATCTCATTTCTATGCTTCATGGTAAGATATAGTATGATTTGCGAAGTGTTATGTATTCCTCGTCTACACTTCAAATGAATGTAAATGCGACACTTCTTTGCAAAGAAATAGCGTTTGCAGATGTATACGTAACGTAGCAACAGATTTCTAATGCTTCTTAAAACGCGATATCGCATCTCATTTCTATGTTTCATGGTAAGATATAATATGATTTGCGAAGTGTTATGTATTCCTCTTCTACACTTCAAATGAATGTGAATGCGACACTTCCTCGCTAGGAAATAGCGTTTGCAGATGTCTACGTATCGTAGCAATAGATATGTAATGCTTCTTAAAACGCGATGTCGCATCTCATTTCTATGTTTCATGGTAAGATATAATATGATTTGCGAAGTGTTATGTATTCCTCGTCTACACTTCAAATGAATGTGAATGCGACACTTCCTCGCTAGGAAATAGCGTTTGCAGATGTTTACCTATCGTAGCAATAGAGTTCTAATGCTTCTTAAAACGCGATATCGCATCTCATTTCTATGTTTCATGATAAGATATAATATTCATTGCGAAGTGTTATGCATTCCTCGTCTACGATTGAAATGAATGTAAATGCGACACTTCCTTGCAAGGAAATAGCGTTTGCAGTTGTCTACGTATCGTAGCAATAGAGTTCTTATGATTCTTAATACGCGATATCGCATCTCATTTCTATGTTTCATGGTAAGACATAATATGATTTGCGAAGTGTTATGTATTCCTCGTCTACACTTCAAATGAATGTAAATGCGACACTTCCTTGCAAAGAAATAGCGTTTGCAGATGTCTACGTATCGTAGCAATAGATATGTAATGCTTCTTAAGACGCGATATCGCATCCCATTTCTACGTTTCATGGTAAGATATAATATGATTTGCGAAGTGTCAAGTATTCCTCGTCTACTATTCAAATGAGTGTAAATGCGTCACTTCCTAGCAAGGAAATAGCGTTTGCAGATGTCTACGTATCGTAGCTATATATTTCTAATGCTTCTTAAAACGCGATATTGCATCTCATTTCTATGTTTCATGGTAAGATATAATATGATTTGCGAAGTGTTACGTATTCCTCGTCTACACTTCAAATGAATGTAAATGCGACACTTCCTTGCTAGGAAATAGCGTCTCCAGATGACTAGGTATCGTAGCAATAGAGTTCTAATGCTTCTTAAAACGAGATATTGCATCTCATATCTATGTTTCATGATAAGATATAATATTCATTGCGAAGTGTTATGCATTCCTCGTCTACGATTGAAATGAATGTAAATGCGACACTTCCTTGCAAGGAAATAGCGTCTGCAGTTGTCTACGTATCGTAGCAATAGAGTTCTTATGATTCTTAATACGCGATATCGCATCTCATTTCTATGTTTCATGGTAAGACATAATATGATTTGCGAAGTGTTATGTATTCCTCGTCTACACTTCAAATGAATGTAAATGCAACACTTCCTTGCTAGGAAATAGCGTCTGCAGATGTCTAGGTATCGTAGCGATAGGGTTCTAATGCTTCTTTAAACGCGATATCGCATCTCATTTCCATGTTTCATGGTAGGATATAATATGATTTGCGAAGTGTTATGTATTCCTCGTCTACACTTCAAATGAATGTAAATGCGACACTTCCTTGCAAAGAAATAGCGTTTGCAGATGTCTACGTATCGTAGCAATAGATATGTAATGCTCCTTAAGACGCGATATCGCATCCCATTTCTACGTTTCATGGTAAGATATAATATGATTTGCGAAGTGTTATGTATTCCTCGTCTACACTTCAAATGAATGTAAATGCGACACTTCCTTGCAAAGAAATAGCGTTTGCAGATGTCTACGTATCGTAGCAACAGATTTCTAATGCTTCTTAAAACGCGATATCGCATCTCATTTCTATGTTTCATGGTAAGGTATAATATGATTTGCGAAGTGTCATGTATTCCTCGTCTACACTTCAAATGAATGTAAATGCGACACTTCCTTGCTAGGAAATAGCGTCTTCAGATGTCTAGGTATCGTAGCAATAGAGTTCAAATGCTTCTTAAAACGAGATATTGCATCTCATATCTATGATTCATGATAAGATATAATATTCATTGCGAAGTGTTATGCATTCCTCGTATACGATTCAAATGAATGTAAATGCGACACTTCCTTGCTAGGAAATAGCGTTTGCAGATGTCTACCTACCGTAGCAATAGGGTTCTAATGCTTCTTAAAACGCGAAATCGCATCACATTTCTATGTTTCATGGTAAGATATAGTATGATTTGCGAAGTGTTATGTATTCCTCGTCTACACTTCAAATGAATGTAAATGCGACACTTCCTTGCAAAGAAATAGCGTTTGCAGATGTCTACGTATCGTAGCAACAGATTTCTAATGCTTCTTAAAACGCGATATCGCATCTCATTTCTATGTTTCATGGTAAGGTATAATATGATTTGCGAAGTGTCATGTATTCCTCGTCTACACTTCAAATGAATGTAAATGCGACACTTCCTTGCTAGGAAATAGCGTCTTCAGATGTCTAGGTATCGTAGCAATAGAGTTCAAATGCTTCTTAAAACGAGATATTGCATCTCATATCTATGTTTCATGATAAGATATAATATTCATTGCGAAGTGTTATGCATTCCTCGTATTCGATTCAAATGAATGTAAATGCGACACTTCCTTGCAAGGAAATAGCGTTTGCAGTTTTCTACGTATCGTAGCAATAGAGTTCTTATGATTCTTAAAACGCGATATCGCATCTCATTTCCATCTTTCATGGTAGGATATAATATGATTTACGAAGTGTTATGTATTCCTCGTCTGCACTTCAAATGAATGTAAATGCGACACATCCTTGCAAGGAAATAGCGTTTGCAGATGTCTACGTATCGTAGCAACAGATTTCTAATGCTTCTTAAAACGCGATATCGCATCTCATTTCTATGTTTCATGGTAAGGTATAATATGATTTGCGAAGTGTCATGTATTCCTTGTCTACACTTCAAATGAAAGTAAATGCGACACTTCCTTGCTAGGAAATAGCGTCTGCAGATGTCTAGGTATCGTAGCGATAGTGTTCTAATGCTTCCTAAAACGCGATATCGCATCTCATTACTATGTTTCATGGTAAGATATAATATGATTTGCGAAGTGTTATGTATTCCTCGTCTACACTTCAAATGAATGTGAATGCGACACTTCCTCGCTAGGAAATAGCGTTTGCAGATGTCTACATATCGCAGCAATAGATTTCTAATCCTTCTTAAAACGCGATATCGCATCTCATTTCTATGTTTCATGGTAAGACATAATATGATTTGCGAAGTGTCATGTATTCCTCGTCTACACTTCAAATGAATGTAAATGCAACACTTCCTTGCAAGGAAATAGCGTCTGCAGATGTTTACCTGTCGTAGCAATAGAGTTCTATTGCTTCTTAAAACGCGATATCGCATCTCATTTCTATGTTTCATGGTAAGATATAATATGATTCGCGAAGTGTTATGTATTCCTCGTCTGCACTTCAAATGAATATAAATGCGACACTTCCTTGCAAGGAAATAGCGTTTGCAGATGTCTACGTATCGTAGCAATAGAGTTCTTATGATTCTTAATACGCGATATCGCATCTCATTTCTATGTTTCATGGTAAGGTATAATATGATTTGCGAAGTGTCATGTATTCCTCGTCTACACTTCAAATGAATGTAAATGCGACACTTCCTTGCTAGGAAATAGCGTCTGCAGATGTCTAGGTATCGTAGCAATAGAGTTCAAATGCTTCTTAAAACGAGATATCGCATCTCATTTCTATGTTTCATGGTAAGATATAATATGATTTGCGGAGTGTTATGTATTCCTCGTCTACACTTCAAATGAATGTAAATGCGACACTTCCTTGCAAAGAAATAGCGTTTGCAGATGTCTACGTATCGTAGCAATAGATATGTAATGCTTTTTAAAACGCGATATCGCATCTCATTTCTACGTTTCATGGTAAGATATAATATGATTTGCGAAGTGTCATGTATTCCTCGTCTACTATTCAAATGAGTGTAAATGCGACACTTCCTAGCAAGGAAATAGCGTTTGCAGATGTCTACGTATCGTAGCTATAGATTTCTAATGCTTCTTAAAAAGCGATATCGCATCTCATTTCTATGTTTCATGGTAAGATATAATATGATTTGCGAAGTGTCATGTATTCCTCGTCTGCAATTCAAATGAATGTAAATGCGACACATTCTTGCAAGGAAATAGCGTTTGCAGATGTCTACGTATCGTAGCAATAGAGTTCTTATGATTCTTAATACGCGATAATGCATCTCATTTCCATGTTTCATGGTAAGGTATAATATGATTTGCGAAGTGTCATGTATTCCTCGTCTACACTTCAAATGAAAGTAAATGCGACACTTCCTTGCTAGGAAATAGCGTCTGCAGATGTCTAGGTATCGTAGCGATAGTGTTCTAATGCTTCCTAAAACGCGATATCGCATCTCATTACTATGTTTCATGGTAAGATATAATATGATTTGCGAAGTGTTATGTATTCCTCGTCTACACTTCAAATGAATGTGAATGCGACACTTCCTCGCTAGGAAATAGCGTTTGCAGATGTCTACATATCGCAGCAATAGATTTCTAATCCTTCTTAAAACGCGATATCGCATCCCATTTCTATGTTTCATGGTAAGACATAATATGATTTGCGAAGTGTCATGTATTCCTCGTCTACACTTCAAATGAATGTAAACGCGACACTTCCTTGCAAGGAAATAGCGTTTGCAGATGTCTACGTATCGCAGCAATAGAGTTCTTATGATTCTTAAAACGCGATATCGCATTTCATTTCTATGTTTCATGGTAAGATATAACATGGTTTGCGAAGTGTTATGTATTCCTCGTCTACACTTCAAATGAATGTAAATGCGACACTTCCTTGCTAGGAAATAGCGTCTGCAGATGTCTAGGTATCGTAGCGATGGAGTTCTAATGCTTCTTAAAACGCGATATCGCATCTCATTTCTATGTTTCATGATAAGATATAATATGATTTGCGAAGTGTTATGTATTCCTCGTCTACACTTCAAGTGAATGTAAATGCGACACTTCCTTGCAAGGAAATAGCGTTTGCAGATGTCTACCTATCGTAGCAATAGAGTTCTAATGCTTCTTAAAACGCGAAATCGCATCTCATTTCTATGTTTCATGGTAAGATATAATATGATTTGCGAAGTGTTATGTATTCCTCGTCTACACTTCAAATGAATGTAAATGCGGCACTTCCTTGCTAGGAAATAGCGTCTGGAGATGTCTAGGTATCGTAGCGATAGTGTTCTAATGCTTCTTAAAACGCGATATCGCATCTCATTTCTATGTTTCATGGTAAGATATAATATGATTTGCGAAGTGTTATGTATTCCTCGTCTACTCTTCAAATGAATGTAAATGCGACACTTCCTTGCTAGGAAATAGCGTCTGCAGATGTCTAGGTATCGTAGCGATAGAGTTCTAATGCTGCTTAAAACGCGATAACGCATCTCATTTCTATGTTTCATGGTAAGATATAATATGATTTGCGAAGTGTTATGTATTCCTCGTCTGCACTTCAAATGAATGTAAATGCGACACTTCCTTGCAAGGAAATAGCGTTTGCAGATGTCTACGTATCGCAGCAATAGAGTTCTTATGATTCTTAAAACGCGATATCGCATTTCATTTCTATGTTTCATGGTAAGATATAACATGGTTTGCGAAGTGTTATGTATTCCTCGTCTACACTTCAAATGAATGTAAATGCGACACTTCCTTGCTAGAAAATAGCGTCTGCAGATGTCTAGGTATCGTAGCGATGGAGTTCTAATGCTTCTTAAAACGCGATATCGCATCTCATTTCTATGTTTCATGATAAGATATAATATGATTTGCGAAGTGTTATGTATTCCTCGTCTACACTTCAAGTGAATGTAAATGCGACACTTCCTTGCAAGAAAATAGCGTTTGCAGATGTCTACCTATCGTAGCAATAGAGTTCTAATGCTTCTTAAAACGCGAAATCGCATCTCATTTCTATGTTTCATGGTAAGATATAATATGATTTGCGAAGTGTTATGTATTCCTCGTCTACACTTCAAATGAATGTAAATGCGGCACTTCCTTGCTAGGAAATAGCGTCTGGAGATGTCTAGGTATCGTAGCGATAGTGTTCTAATGCTTCTTAAAACGCGATATCGCATCTCATTTCTATGTTTCATGGTAAGATATAATATGATTTGCGATGTGTTATGTATTCCTCGTCTACTCTTCAAATGAATGTAAATGCGACACTTCCTTGCTAGGAAATAGCGTCTGCAGATGTCTAGGTATCGTAGCGATAGAGTTCGAATGCTCCTTAAGACGCGATATCGCATCTCATTTCTATGTTTCATGGTAAGATATAATATGATTTGCGAAGTGTTATGTATTCCTCGTCTACACTTCAAATGAATGTAAATGCGGCACTTCCTTGCTAGGAAATAGCGTCTGGAGATGTCTAGGTATCGTAGCGATAGTGTTCTAATGCTTCTTAAAACGCGATATCGCATCTCATTTCTATGTTTCATGGTTAGATATAATATGATTTGCGAAGTGTTATGTATTCCTCGTCTACACGTCAAATGAATGTAAATGCGACACTTCCTTGCAAGGAAATAGCGATTGCAGATGTCTACCTATCGCAGCAATAGAGTTCTAATGCTTCTTAAAACGCGATATCGCATCTCATTTCTGTGTTTCATGGTAAGATATAATATGATTTGCGAAGTGTTATGTATTCCTCGCCTACACTTCAAATGAATGTAAATGCGACACTTCCTTGCAAAGAAATAGCGTTTGCAGATGTCTACGTATCGTAGCAATAGATTTTTAGTGCTTCTTAAAACGCGATATCGCATCACATTTCTATGTTTCATGGTAAGATATAATATGATTTGCGAAGTGTCATGTATTCCTCGTCTGCTCTTCAAATGAATGTAAACGCGACACTTCCTTGCTAGGAAATAGCGTCTGCAGATGTCTAGGTATCGTAGCAATAGAGTTCTAACGCTTCTTAAAACGAGATATTGCATCTCATATCTATGTTTCACGATAAGATATAATATTCATTGCGAAGTGTTATGCATTCCTCGTCTACGATTCAAATGAATGTAAATGCGACACTTCCTTGCTAGGAAATAGCGCCTGCAGATGTCTAGGTATCGTAGCGATAGAGTTCTAATGCTCCTTAAAACGCGATATCGCATCTCATTTCTATGTTTCATGGTAAGATATAATATGATTTGCGAAGTGTTATGTATTCCTCGTCTACACTTCAAATGAATGTAAATGCGACACTTCCTTGCTAGGAAATAGCGTCTGAAGATGACTACCTATCGTAGCAATAGAGTTCTAATGCTTCTTAAAACGCGATATCGCATCTCATTTCCGTGTTTCATGGTAAGTTATAATATGATTTGCGAAGTGTCATGTATTCCTCGTCTACACTTCAAATGAATGTAAATGCGACACTTCCTTGCAAGGAAATAGCGTCTACAGATGCCTACGTATCGTAGCAATAGAGTTCTTATGATTCTTAAAACGCGATATTGCATCTTATTTCTATGTTTCATGGTAAGATATAATATGATTTGCGAAGTGTCATGTATTCCTCGTCTACACTTCAAATGAATGTAAATGCGACACTTCCTTGCTAGGAAATAGCGTCTGAAGATATCTAGGTATCGTAGCAATAGAGTTCTAATGCTTCTTAAAACGAGATATTGCATCTCATATCTATGTTTCATGATACGATATAATATTCATTGCGAAGTGTTATGCATTCCTCGTCTACGATTCAAATGAATGTAAATGCGACACTTCCTTGCAAGGAAATGGCGTTTGCAGTTGTCTACGTATCGTAGCAATAGAGTTCTTATGATTCTTAAAACGC
Source organism: Xylocopa sonorina (assembly GCF_050948175.1). Classification (NCBI taxonomy): domain Eukaryota; kingdom Metazoa; phylum Arthropoda; class Insecta; order Hymenoptera; family Apidae; genus Xylocopa; species Xylocopa sonorina. Next base: position 238,924 of record NW_027490435.1, on the reverse strand, counting down.
GATATCGCATCTCATTTCTATCTTTCATGGTAAGATATAATATGATTTGCGAAGTGTTATGTATTCCTCGTCTACACTTCAAATGAATGTAAATGCGACACTTCCTTGCTAGGAAATAGCGTCTGCAGATGTCTAGGTATCGTAGCAATAGAGTTCAAATGCTTCTTAAAACGACATATTGCATCCCATATCTATGTTTCATGATAAGATATAATATTCATTGCGAAGTGTTATGCATTCCTCGTATACGATTCAAACGAATGTAAATGCGACACTTCCTTGCAAGGAAATAGCGTTTGCAGTTTTCTACGTATCGTAGCAATAGAGTTCTTATGATTCTTAAAACGCGATATCGCATCTCATTTCCATCTTTCATGGTAGGATATAATATGATTTGCGAAGTGTTATGTATTCCTCGTCTACACTTCAAATGAATGTGAATGCGACACTTCCTCGCTAGGAAATAGCGTTTGCAGACGTCTACGTATCGTAGCAATAGATATGTAATGCTTCTTAAAACGCGATGTCGCATCTCATTTCTATGTTTCATGGCTAGATATAATATGATTTGCGAAGTGTTATGTATTCCTCGTCTACACTTCAAATGAATGTAAATGCGACACTTCCTTGCTAGGAAATAGCGTCTGCAGATGTCTAGGTATCGTAGCGATAGTGTTCTAATGCTTCCTAAAACGCGATATCGCATCTCATTTCTATGTTTCATGGTAAGATATAATATGATTTGCGAAGTGTTATGTATTCCTCGTCTACACTTCAAATGAATGTGAATGCGACACTTCCTCGCTAGGAAATAGCGTTTGCATATGTCTACGTATCGCAGCAATAGCTTTCTAATGCTTCTTAAAACGCGATATCACATCTCATTTCTATGCTTCATGGTAAGATATAACATGATTTGCGTAGTGTTATGTATTCCTCGTCTACACTTCAAATGAATGTGAATGCGATACTTCCACGCTAGAAAATAGCGTTTGCAGATGTCTACGTATCGTAGCAATAGCTTTCTAATGCTTCTTAAAACGCGATATCGCATCTCATTTCTATGTTTCATGGTAAGTTATAATATGATTTGCGAAGTGTTATGTATTCCTCCTCTACACTTCAAATGAATGTAAATGCGACACTTCCTTGCAAGGAAATAGCGTTTGCAGTTGTCTACCTATCGTAGCAATAGTGTTCTAATGCTTCTTAAAACGAGATATCGCATCTCATTTCTATGTTTCATGGTAAGATATAATATGATTTGCGAAGTGTTATATATTCCTCGTCTACACATCAAATGAATGTAAATGCGACACTTCCTTGCAAGCAAATAGCGTTTGCTGATGTCTACGTATCGAAGCAATAGTGTTCAAATGCTTCTTAAAACGAGATATTGCATCCTATGTCTATGTCTCATGATAAGATATAATATTCATTGCGAAGTGTTATGCATTCCTCGTATGCGATTCAAATGAATGTAAATGCGACACTTCCTTGCAAGGAAATAGCGTTTGCAGTTTTCTACGTATCGTAGCAATAGAGTTCTTATGATTCTTAAAACGCGATATCGCATCTCATTTCCATCTTTCATGGTAGGATATAATATGATTTGCGAAGTGTTATGTATTCCTCGTCTACACTTCAAATGAATGTGAATGCGACACTTCCTCGCTAGGAAATAGCGTTTGCAGACGTCTACGTATCGTAGCAATAGATATGTAATGCTTCTTAAAACGCGATGTCGCATCTCATTTCTATGTTTCATGGCTAGATATAATATGATTTGCGAAGTGTTATGTATTCCTCGTCTACACTTCAAATGAATGTAAATGCGACACTTCCTTGCTAGGAAATAGCGTCTGCAGATGTCTAGGTATCGTAGCGATAGTGTTCTAATGCTTCCTAAAACGCGATATCGCATCTCATTTCTATGTTTCATGGTAAGATATAATATGATTTGCGAAGTGTTATGTATTCCTCGTCTACACTTCAAATGAATGTGAATGCGACACTTCCTCGCTAGGAAATAGCGTTTGCAGATGTCTACGTATCGTAGCAATAGATTTCTAATGCTTCTTAAAACGCGACATCGCATCTCATCTCTATGTTTCATGGTAAGATATAGTATGATTTGCGAAGTGTTATGTATTCCTCGTATACACTTCAAATGAATGTAATTGGGACACTTCCTTGCAAGGAAATAGCGCTTGCAGATGTCTACGTATCGTAGCAATAGAGTTCTTATGATTCTTAATACGCGATATCGCATCTCATTTCTATGTTTCATGGTAAGATATAATATGATTTGCGAAGTGTTATGTACTCCTCCTCTACACTTCAAATGAATGTAAATGCGACACCTCCTTGCAAGGAAATAGCGTTTGCAGTTGTCTACCTATCGTAGCAATAGTGTTCTAATGCTTCTTAAAACGAGATATCGCATCTCATTTCAATGTTTCATGGTAAGATATAATATGATTTGCGAAGTGTTATGTATTCCTCGTCTACACTTCAAATGAATGTGAATGCGACACTTCCTCGCTAGGAAATAGCGTTTGCAGATGTCTACGTATCGTAGCAATAGATTTCTAATGCTTCTTAAAACGCGACATCGCATCTCATCTCTATGTTTCATGGTAAGATATAGTATGATTTGCGAAGTGTTATGTATTCCTCGTATACACTTCAAATGAATGTAAATGGGACACTTCCTTGCAAGGAAATAGCGCTTGCAGATGTCTACGTATCGTAGCAATAGAGTTCTTATGATTCTTAATACGCGATATCGCATCTCATTTCTATGTTTCATGGTAAGATATAATATGATTTGCGAAGTGTTATGTACTCCTCCTCTACACTTCAAATGAATGTAAATGCGACACCTCCTTGCAAGGAAATAGCGTTTGCAGTTGTCTACCTATCGTAGCAATAGTGTTCTAATGCTTCTTAAAACGAGATATCGCATCTCATTTCAATGTTTCATGGTAAGATATAATATGATTTGCGAAGTGTTATGTATTCCTCGTCTACACTTCAAATGAATGTGAATGCGACACTTCCTCGCTAGGAAATAGCGTTTGCAGATGTCTACGTATCGTAGCAATAGATTTCTAATGCTTCTTAAAACGCGACATCGCATCTCATCTCTATGTTTCATGGTAAGATATAGTATGATTTGCGAAGTGTTATGTATTCCTCGTATACACTTCAAATGAATGTAAATGGGACACTTCCTTGCAAGGAAATAGCGCTTGCAGATGTCTACGTATCGTAGCAATAGAGTTCTTATGATTCTTAATACGCGATATCGCATCTCATTTCTATGTTTCATGGTAAGATATAATATGATTTGCGAAGTGTTATGTACTCCTCCTCTACACTTCAAATGAATGTAAATGCGACACCTCCTTGCAAGGAAATAGCGTTTGCAGTTGTCTACCTATCGTAGCAATAGTGTTCTAATGCTTCTTAAAACGAGATATCGCATCTCATTTCAATGTTTCATGGTAAGATATAATATGATTTGCGAAGTGTTATGTATTCCTCGTCTACACTTCAAATGAATGTGAATGCGACACTTCCTCGCTAGGAAATAGCGTTTGCAGATGTCTACGTATCGTAGCAATAGATTTCTAATGCTTCTTAAAACGCGACATCGCATCTCATCTCTATGTTTCATGGTAAGATATAGTATGATTTGCGAAGTGTTATGTATTCCTCGTATACACTTCAAATGAATGTAAATGGGACACTTCCTTGCAAGGAAATAGCGCTTGCAGATGTCTACGTATCGTAGCAATAGAGATCTTATGATTCTTAATACGCGATATCGCATCTCATTTCTATGTTTCATGGTAAGATATAATATGATTTGCGAAGTGTTATGTATTCCTCGACTACACTTCAAATGAATGTAAATGCGACACTTCTTTGCAAGGAAATAGCGTTTGCAGATGTCTACCTACCGTAGCAATAGAGTTCTAATGCTTCTTAAAACGCGAAATCGCATTTCATTTCTATGTTTCATGGTAAGATATAGTATGATTTGCGAAGTGTTATGTATTACTCGTCTACACTTCAAATGAATGTGAATGCGATACCTCCTCGCTAGGTAATAGCGTTTGCAGATGTCTACGTATCGTAGCAATAGCTTTCTAATGCTTCTTAAAACGCGATATCGCATCTCATTTCTTTGTTTCATGGTAAGATATAATATGATTTGCGAAGTGTTATGTATTCCTCCTCTACACTTCAAATGAATGTAAATGCGACACTTCCTTGCAAGGAAATAGCGTTTGCAGTTGTCTACCTATCGTAGCAATAGTGTTCTAATGCTTCTTAAAACGAGATATCGCATCTCATTTCTATGTTTCATGGTAAGATATAATATGATTTGCGAAGTGTTATGTATTCCTCGACTACACTTCAAATGAATGTAAATGCGGCACTTCCTTGCAAGGAAATAGCGTTTGCTGATGTCTACGTATCGAAGCAATAGAGTTCAAATGCTTCCTAAAACGAGATATTGCATCTCATATCTATGTTTCATGATAAGATATAATATTCATTGCGAAGTGTTATGCATTCCTCGTATGCGACTCAAATGAATTTAAATGCGACACTTCCATGCAAGGAAATAGCGTTTGCAGTTGTCTACGTATCGTAGCAATAGAGTTCTTATGATTCTTAAAACGCGATATCGCATCTCATTTCTATGTTTCATGGTAAGATACAATATGATTTGCGAAGTGTTATGTATTCCTCGTCTACACTTCAAATGAATGTGAATGCGACACTTCCTTGCAAGCAAATAGCGTTTGCTGATGTCTACGTATCGAAGCAATAGTGTTCAAGTGCTTCTTAAAACGAGATATTGCATCCTATATCTATGTCTCATGATAAGATATAATATTCATTGCGAAGTGTTATGCATTCCTCGTATGCGATTCAAATGAATGTATATGCGACACTTCCTTGCAAGGAAATAGCGTTTGCAGTTTTCTACGTATCGTAGCAATAGAGTTCTTATGATTCTTAAAACGCGATATCGCATCTCATTTCCATCTTTCATGGTAGGATATAATATGATTTGCGAAGTGTTATGTATTCCTCGTCTACACTTCAAATGAATGTGAATGCGACACTTCCTCGCTAGGAAATAGCGTTTGCAGACGTCTACGTATCGTAGCAATAGATATGTAATGCTTCTTAAAACGCGACGTCGCATCTCATTTCTATGTTTCATGGCTAGATATAATATGATTTGCAAAGTGTCATGTATTTCTCGCCTACACTTCAAATGAATGTGAATGCGATACCTCCTCGCTAGGTAATAGCGTTTGCAGATGTCTACGTATCGTAGCAATAGCTTTCTAATGCTTCTTAAAACGCGATGTCGCATCTCATTTCTATGTTTCATGGCTAGATATAATATGATTTGTGAAGTGTTATGTATTCCTCGTCTACACTTCAAATGAATGTAAATGCGACACTTCCTTGCTAGGAAATAGCGTCTGCAGATGTCTAGGTATCGTAGCGATAGTGTTCTAATGCTTCCTAAAACGAGATATCGCATCTCATTTCTATGTTTCATGGTAAGATATAATATGATTTGCGAAGTGTTATGTATTCCTCGTCTACACATCAAATGAATGTAAATACGACACTTCCTTGCAAGCAAATAGCGTTTGCTGATGTCTACGTATCGAAGCAATAGTGTTCAAATGCTTCTTAAAACGAGATATTGCATCCTATATCTATGTCTCATGATAAGATTTAATATTCATTGCGAAGTGTTATGCATTCCTCGTATGCGATTCAAATGAATGTAAATGCGACACTTCCTTGCAAGGAAATAGCGCTTGCAGATGTCTACGTATCGTAGCAATAGAGTTCTTATGATTCTTAATACGCGATATCGCTTCTCATTTCTATGTTTCATGGTAAGATATAATATGATTTGCGAAGTGTTATGTATTCCTCGTCTACACTTCAAATGAATGTGAATGCGACACTTCCTCGCTAGGAAGTAACGGTTGCAGATGTCTACGTATCGTAGCAATAGAGTTCTAATGCTTCTTAAAACGCGAAATCGCATCTCATTTCCATGTTTCATGGTAGGATATAATATGATTTGCGAAGTGTTATGTATTCCTCGTCTACACTTCAAATGAATGTAAATGCGACACTTCCTTGCAAAGAAATAGCGTTTGCAGATGTCTACGTATCGTAGCAATAGATATGGATTGCTTCTTAGGACGCGATATCGCATCCCATTTCTACGTTTCCTGGTAAGATATAATATGATTTGCGAAGTGTCAAGTATTCCTCGTCTACTATTCAAATGAGTGTAAATGCGTCACTTCCTAGCAAGGAAATAGCGTTTGCAGATGTCTATGTATCGTAGCAATAGATTTTTAGTGCTTCTTAAAATGCGATATCGCATCTCATTTCTATGTTTCATGGTAAGATATAATGTGATTTGCGAAGTGTTATGTATTCCTCGTCTACACTTCAAATGAATGTAAATGCGACACTTCTTTGCAAGGAAATAGCGTTTGCAGATGTCTACCTACCGTAGCAATAGAGTTCTAATGCTTCTTAAAACGCGAAATCGCATTTCATTTCTATGTTTCATGGTAAGATATAGTATGATTTGCGAAGTGTTATGTATTACTCGTCTACACTTCAAATGAATGTGAATGCGATACCTCCTCGCTAGGTAATAGCGTTTGCAGATGTCTACGTATCGTAGCAATAGCTTTCTAATGCTTCTTAAAACGCGATATCGCATCTCATTTCTTTGTTTCATGGTAAGATATAATATGATTTGCGAAGTGTTATGTATTCCTCCTCTACACTTCAAATGAATGTAAATGCGACACTTCCTTGCAAGGAAATAGCGTTTGCAGTTGTCTACCTATCGTAGCAATAGTGTTCTAATGCTTCTTAAAACGAGATATCGCATCTCATTTCTATGTTTCATGGTAAGATATAATATGATTTGCGAAGTGTTATGTATTCCTCGACTACACTTCAAATGAATGTAAATGCGGCACTTCCTTGCAAGGAAATAGCGTTTGCTGATGTCTACGTATCGAAGCAATAGAGTTCAAATGCTTCCTAAAACGAGATATTGCATCTCATATCTATGTTTCATGATAAGATATAATATTCATTGCGAAGTGTTATGCATTCCTCGTATGCGACTCAAATGAATTTAAATGCGACACTTCCATGCAAGGAAATAGCGTTTGCAGTTGTCTACGTATCGTAGCAATAGAGTTCTTATGATTCTTAAAACGCGATATCGCATCTCATTTCTATGTTTCATGGTAAGATACAATATGATTTGCGAAGTGTTATGTATTCCTCGTCTACACTTCAAATGAATGTGAATGCGACACTTCCTTGCAAGCAAATAGCGTTTGCTGATGTCTACGTATCGAAGCAATAGTGTTCAAGTGCTTCTTAAAACGAGATATTGCATCCTATATCTATGTCTCATGATAAGATATAATATTCATTGCGAAGTGTTATGCATTCCTCGTATGCGATTCAAATGAATGTAAATGCGACACTTCCTTGCAAGGAAATAGCGTTTGCAGTTTTCTACGTATCGTAGCAATAGAGTTCTTATGATTCTTAAAACGCGATATCGCATCTCATTTCCATCTTTCATGGTAGGATATAATATGATTTGCGAAGTGTTATGTATTCCTCGTCTACACTTCAAATGAATGTGAATGCGACACTTCCTCGCTAGGAAATAGCGTTTGCAGACGTCTACGTATCGTAGCAATAGATATGTAATGCTTCTTAAAACGCGACGTCGCATCTCATTTCTATGTTTCATGGCTAGATATAATATGATTTGCAAAGTGTCATGTATTTCTGGCCTACACTTCAAATGAATGTGAATGCGATACCTCCTCGCTAGGTAATAGCGTTTGCAGATGTCTACGTATCGTAGCAATAGCTTTCTAATGCTTCTTAAAACGCGATGTCGCATCTCATTTCTATGTTTCATGGCTAGATATAATATGATTTGTGAAGTGTTATGTATTCCTCGTCTACACTTCAAATGAATGTAAATGCGACACTTCCTTGCTAGGAAATAGCGTCTGCAGATGTCTAGGTATCGTAGCGATAGTGTTCTAATGCTTCCTAAAACGAGATATCGCATCTCATTTCTATGTTTCATGGTAAGATATAATATGATTTGCGAAGTGTTATGTATTCCTCGTCTACACATCAAATGAATGTAAATACGACACTTCCTTGCAAGCAAATAGCGTTTGCTGATGTCTACGTATCGAAGCAATAGTGTTCAAATGCTTCTTAAAACGAGATATTGCATCCTATATCTATGTCTCATGATAAGATTTAATATTCATTGCGAAGTGTTATGCATTCCTCGTATGCGATTCAAATGAATGTAAATGCGACACTTCCTTGCAAGGAAATAGCGCTTGCAGATGTCTACGTATCGTAGCAATAGAGTTCTTATGATTCTTAATACGCGATATCGCTTCTCATTTCTATGTTTCATGGTAAGATATAATATGATTTGCGAGGTGTTATGTATTCCTCGTCTACACTTCAAATGAATGTAAATGCGACACTTCCTTGCAAGGAAATAGCGTTTGCAGATGTCTACCTATCGTAGCAATAGAGTTCTAATGCTTCTTAAAACGCGATACCGCATCTCATTTCTATGTTTCATGTTAAGATATAATATGATTTGCGAAGTGTTATGTATTCCTCGTCTACACTTCAAATGAATGTGAATGCGACACTTCCTCGCTAGGAAATAGCGTTTGCAGACGTCTACCTATCGTAGCAATAGATATGTAATGCTTCCTAAAACGCGATGTCGCATCTCATTTCTATGTTTCATGGCTAGATCTAATATGATTTGCGAAGAGTTATGTATTCCTGGTCTACACTTCAAATGAATGTGAATGCGACACTTCCTCGCTAGGAAATAGCGTTTGCAGATGTCTACATATCGTAGCAATAGATTTCTAATCCTTCTTAAAACGCGATATCGCATCTCATTTCTATGTTTCATGGTAAGATATAATATGATTTGCGAAGTGTTATGTATTCCTCGTCTGCACTTCAAATGAATGTAAATGGGACACTTCCTTGCAAGGAAATAGCGTTTGCAGTTGTCTACCTATCGTAGCAATAGTGTTCTAATGCTTCTTAAAACGAGATTTCGCATCTCATTTCAATGTTTCATGGTAAGATATAATATGATTTGCGAAGTATTATGTATTCCTCGTCTACACTTCATATGAATGTGAATGCGGCACTTCCTCGCTAGGAAATAGCATTTGCAGATGTCTACGTATCGTAGCAATAGATTTCTAATGCTTCTTAAAACGCGACATCGCATCTCATTTCTATGTTTCATGGTAAGATATAGTATGATTTGCGTAGTGTTATGTATTCCTCGTCTACACTTCAAATGAATGTAAATGCGACACTTCCTTGCAAAGAAATAGCGTTTGCAGATGTCTACGTATCGTAGCAATAGATATGGATTGCTTCTTAAGACGCGATATCGCATCCCATTTCTACGTTTCCTGGTAAGATATAATATGATTTGCGAAGTGTCAAGTATTCCTCGTCTACTATTCAAATGAGTGTAAATGCGTCACTTCCTAGCAAGGAAATAGCGTTTGCAGATGTTTACGTATCGTAGCAATAGATTTTTAGTGCTTCTTAAAACGCGATATCGCATCTCATTTCTATGTTTCATGGTAAGATATAATGTGATTTGCGAAGTGTTATGTATTCCTCGTCTACACTTCAAATGAATGTAAATGCGACACTTCTTTGCAAGGAAATAGCGTCTGCAGATGTCTACCTATCGTAGCAATAGAGTTCTTATAATTCTTAAAACGCGATATTGCATCTTATTTCTATGTTTCATGGTAAGATATAATATGATTTGCGAAGTGTCATGTATTCCTCGTCTATACTTCAAATGAATGTAAATGCGACACTTCCTTGCTAGGAAATAGCGTCTGCAGATGTCTAGGTATCGTAGCAATAGAGTTCCAATGCTTCTTAAAACGAGATATTGCATCTCATATCTATGTTTCATGATAAGATATGATATTCATTGCGAAGTGTTATGCATTCCTCGTCTACGATTCAAATGAATGTAAATGCGACGCTTCCTTGAAAGGAAATAGCGTTTGCAGTTGTCTACGTATCGTAGAAATAGAGTTCTTATGATTCTTAAAACGCGATATCGCATCTCATTTCTGTCTTTCATGGTAAGATATAATATGATTTGCGAAGTGTTATGTATTCCTCGTCTACACTTCAAATGAATGTGAATGCGACACTTCCTTGCTAGGAAATAGCGTTTGCAGATGTCTACGTATCGTAGCAATAGTGTTCTTATGATTCTTAAAACGCGATATCGCATCTCATTTCTATGTTTCATGGTAAGATATAATATGATTTGCGAAGTGTTATGTATTCCTCGTCTACACTTCAAATGAATGTAAATGCGACACTTCCTTGCTAGAAAGTAGCTTTTGCAGATGTCTACGTGTCGTAGCAATAGTGTTCTTATGATTCTTAAAACGCGATAACGCATCTCATTTCTATGTTTCATGGTAAGATATAATATGATTTGCGAAGTGTTATGTATTCCTCGTCTACACTTCAAATGAATGTAAATGCGACACTTCCTTGCAAGGAAATAGCGTTTGCAGATGTCTACCTATCGTAGCAGTAGAGTTCTAATGCTTCTTAAAACGCGATATCGCATCTCATTTCTGTGTTTCATGGTAAGATATAATATGATTTGCGAAGTGTTATGTATTCCTCGCCTACACTTCAAATGAATGTAAATGCGACACTTCCTTGCAAAGAAATAGCGTTTGCAGATGTCTACGTATCGTAGCAATAGATTTTTAGTGCTTCTTAAAACGCGATATCGCATCTCATTTCTATGTTTCATGGTAAGATATAATATGATTTGCGAAGTGTCATGTATTCCTCGTCTACACTTCAAATGAATGTGAATGCGACACTTCCTTGATAGGAAATAGCGTCTGCAGATGTCTACGTATCGTAGCAATAGTGTTCTTATGATTCTTAAAACGCGATATCGCATCTCATTTCTATGTTTCATGGTAAGATATAATATGATTTGCGAAGTGTTATGTATTCCTCGTCTACACTTCAAATGAATGTAAATGCGGCACTTCCTTGCTAGGAAATAGCGTCTGGAGATGTCTAGGTATCGTAGCGATAGCGTTCTAATGCTTCTTAAAACGCGGTATCGCATCTCATTTCTATGTTTCATGGTAAGATATAATATGATTTGCGAAGTGTTATGTATTCCTCGTCTACACTTCAAATGAATGTGAATGCGACACATCCTTGCTAGGAAATAGCGTTTGCAGATGTCTACGTATCGTAGCAATAGTGTTCTTATGATTCTTAAAACGCGATATCGCATCTCATTTCTATGTTTCATGGTAAGATATAATATGATTTGCGAAGTGTTATGTATTCCTCGTCTACACTTCAAATGAATGTAAGTGCGACACTTCCTTGCTAGGAAATAGCGTCTGCAGATGTCTAGGTATCGTAGCGATAGAGTTCGAATGCTCCTTAAGACGCGATATCGCATCTCATTTCTATGTTTCATGGTAAGATATAATATGATTTGCGAGCTGTTATGTATTCCTCGCCTACACTTCAAATGAATGTAAATGCGACACTTCCTTGCAAGGAAATAGCGTTTGCAGATGTCTACGTATCGTAGCAATAGAGTTCTTATGATTCTTAATACGCGATATCGCATCTCATTTCTATGTTTCATGGTAAGATATAATATGATTTGCGAGGTGTTATGTATTCCTCGTCTACACTTCAAATGAATGTAAATGCGACACTTCCTTGCAAGGAAATAGCGTTTGCAGATGTCTACCTATCGTAGCAATAGAGTTCTAATGCTTCTTAAAACGCGATACCGCATCTCATTTCTATGTTTCATGGTAAGATATAATATGATTTGCGAGCTGTTATGTATTCCTCGCCTACACTTCAAATGAATGTAAATGCGACACTTCCTTGCAAGGAAATAGCGTTTGCAGATGTCTACGTATCGTAGCAATAGAGTTCTTATGATTCTTAATACGCGATATCGCATCTCATTTCTATGTTTCATGGTAAGATATAATATGATTTGCGAGGTGTTATGTATTCCTCGTCTACACTTCAAATGAATGTAAATGCGACACTTCCTTGCAAGGAAATAGCGTTTGCAGATGTCTACCTATCGTAGCAATAGAGTTCTAATGCTTCTTAAAACGCGATACCGCATCTCATTTCTATGTTTCATGGTAAGATATAATATGATTTGCGAAGTATTATGTATTCCTCGTCTACACTTCATATGAATGTGAATGCGACACTTCCTCGCTAGGAAATAGCGTTTGCAGATGTCTACGTATCGTAGCAATAGATATGGATTGCTTCTTAAGACGCGATATCGCATCCCATTTCTACGTTTCCTGGTAATATATAATATGATTTGCGAAGTGTCAAGTATTCCTCGTCTACTATTCTAATGAGTGTAAATGCGTCACTTCCTAGCAAGGAAATAGCGTTTGCAGATGTCTACGTATCGTAGCAATAGATTTTTAGTGCTTCTTAAAACGCGATATCGCATCTCATTTCTATGTTTCATGGTAAGATATAATGTGATTTGCGAAGTGTTATGTATTCCTCGTCTACACTTCAAATGAATGTAAATGCGACACTTCTTTGCAAGGAAATAGCGTCTGCAGATGTCTACCTATCGTAGCAATAGAGTTCTTATAATTCTTAAAACGCGATATTGCATCTTATTTCTATGTTTCATGGTAAGATATAATATGATTTGCGAAGTGTCATGTATTCCTCGTCTACACTTCAAATGAATGTAAATGCGACACTTCCTTGCTAGGAAATAGCGTCTGCAGATGTCTAGGTATCGTAGCAATAGAGTTCCAATGCTTCTTAAAACGAGATATTGCATCTCATATCTATGTTTCATGATAAGATATGATATTCATTGCGAAGTGTTATGCATTCCTCGTCTACGATTCAAATGAATGTAAATGCGACGCTTCCTTGCAAGGAAATAGCGTTTGCAGTTGTCTACGTATCGTAGGAATAGAGTTCTTATGATTCTTAAAACGCGATATCGCATCTCATTTCTGTCTTTCATGGTAAGATATAATATGATTTGCGAAGTGTTATGTATTCCTCGTCTACACTTCAAATGAATGTGAATGCGACTCTTCCTTGCTAGGAAATAGCGTTTGCAGATGTCTACGTATCGTAGCAATAGTGTTCTTATGATTCTTAAAACGCGATATCGCATCTCATTTCTATGTTTCATGGTAAGATATAATATGGTTTGCGAAGTGTTATGTATTCCTCGTCTACACTTCAAATGAATGTAAATGCGACTCTTCCTTGCTAGGAGGTAGCTTTTGCAGATGTCTACGTATCGTAGCAATAGTGTTCTTATGATTCTTAAAACGCGATAACACATCTCATTCCTATGTTTCATGGTAAGATATAATATGATTTGCGAAGTGTTATGTATTCCTCGTCTACACTTCAAATGAATGTAAATGCGGCACTTCCTTGCTAGGAAATAGCGTCTGGAGATGTCTAGGTATCGTAGCGATAGTGTTCTATTGCTTCTTAAAACGCTATATCGCATCTCATTTCTATGTTTCATGGTAAGATATAATATTTTTTGCGAAGTGTTATGTATTCCTCGTCTACTCTTCAAATGAATGTAAATGCGACACTTCCTTGCTAGGAAATAGCGTCTGCAGATGTCTAGGTATCGTAGCGATAGAGTTCTAATGCTCCTTAAAACGCGCTATCGCATCTCATTTCTATGTTTCATGGTAAGATATAATATGATTTGCGAAGTGTTATGTATTCCTCGTCGACACTTCAAATGAATGTAAATGCTACACTTCCTTGCTAGGAAGTTGCGTTTGCAGATGTCTACGTATCGTAGCAATAGTGTTCTTATGATTCTTAAAACGCGATAACGCATCCCATTTCTATGTTTCATGGTAAGATATAATATGATTTGCGAAGTGTTATGTATTCCTCGCCTACACTTCAAATGAATGTAAATGCGACACTTCCTTGCAAAGAAATAGCGTTTGCAGATGTCTACGTATCGTAGCAATAGATTTTTAGTGCTTCTTAAAACGCGATATCGCATCTCATTTCTATGTTTCATGGTAAGATATAATATGATTTGCGTAGTGTCATGTATTCCTCGTCTACACTTCAAATGAATGTGAATGCGACACTTCCTTGATAGGAAATAGCGTTTGCAGATGTCTACGTATCGTAGCAATAGTGTTCTTATGATTCTTAAAACGCGATAACGCATCCCATTTCTATGTTTCATGGTAAGATATAATATGATTTGCGGAGTGTTATGTATTCCTCGTCTTCACTTCAAATGAATGTAAATGCGGCACTTCCTTGCTAGGAAATTGCGTCTGGAGATGTCTAGGTATCGTAGCGATAGCGTTCTAATGCTTCTTAAAACGCGATATCGCATCTCATTTCTATGTTTCATGGTAAGATATAATATGATTTGCGAAGTGTTATGTATTCCTGTCTACACTTCAAATGAATGTAAATGCGACACTTCCTTGCTAGGAAATAGCGTCTGCAGATGTCTACCTATCGTAGCGATAGAGTTCTAATGCTTCTTAAAACGCGATACCGCATCTCATTTCTATGTTTCATGGTAAGATATAATATGATTTGCGAAGTGTTATGTATTTCTCGTCTACACTTCAAATGAATGTGAATGCGACACTTGCACGCTAGGAAATAGCGTTTGCAGATGTCTACATATCGTAGCAATAGATTTGTAATGCTTCTTAAAACGCGATATCGCATCTCATTTCTATGTTTCATGGTATGATATAATATGATTTGCGAAGTGTTATGTATTCCTCGTCTACTCTTCAAATGAATGTAAATGCGACACTTCCTTGCTAAGAAATAGCGTCTGGAGATGTCTAGGTATCGTAGCGATAGCGTTCTAATGCTTCTTAAAACGCGATATCGCATCTCATTTCTATGTTTCATGGTAAGATATAATATGATTTGCGAAGTGTCATGTATTCCTCGTCTACACTTCAAATGAATGTAAATGCGACACTTCCTTGCTAGGAAATAGCGTCTGCAGATGTCTAGGTATCGTAGCGATAGAGTTCTAATGCTCCTTAAAACGCGATATCGCATCTCATTTCTATGTTTCATGGTATGATATAATATGATTTGCGAAGTGTTATGTATTCCTCGTCTACACTTCAAATGAATGTAAATGCGACACTTCCTTGCAAGGAAATAGCGTTTGCAGATGTCTACCTGTCGTAGTAATAGAGTTCTAATGCTTCTTAAAACGCGATATCGCATCTCATTTCTGTGTTTCATGGTAAGATATAATATGATTTGCGAAGTGTTATGTATTCCTCGCCTACACTTCAAATGAATGTAAATGCCACACTTCCTTGCAAAGAAATAGCGTTTGCAGATTTCTACGTATCGTAGCAATAGATTTTTAGTGCTTCTTAAAACGCGATATCGCATCTCATTTCTATGTTTCATGGTAAGAAATAATGTGATTTGCGAAGTGTCATGTATTCCTCGTCTACACTTCAAATGAATGTAAATGCGACACTTCCTTGCAAGGAAATAGCGTCTACAGATGTCTACGTATCGTAGCAATAGAGTTCTTATGATTCTTATAACGCGACATTGCATCTTATTTCTATGTTTCGTGGTAAGATATAATATGATTTGCGAAGTGTCATGTATTCCTCGTCTACACTTCAAATGAATGTAAATGCGACACTTCCTTGCTAGGAAATAGCGTCTGCAGATGTCTAGGTATCGTAGCAATAGAGTTCTAATGCTTCTTAAAACGAGATATTGCATCTCATATCTATGTTTCATGACAAGATATAATATTCATTGCGAAGTGTTATGCATTCCTCGTCTACGATTCAAATGAATGTAATTGCGACACTTTCTTGCAAGGAAATAGCGTTTGCAGATGTCTACATATCGTAGCAATAGATTTCTAATCCTTCTTAAAACGCGATATCGCATCTCATTTCAATGTTTCATGGTAAGACATAATATGATTTGCGAAGTTTCATGTATTCCTCGTCTACACTTCAAATGAATGTAAATGCAACACTTCCTTGCAAGGAAATAGCGTTTGCAGATGTTTACCTATCGTAGCAATAGAGTTCTAATGCTTCTTAAAACGCGATATCGCATCTCATTTCTATGTTTCATGGTAAGATATAATATGATTTGCGAAGTGTTATGTATTCCTCGTCTGCACTTCAACTGAATGTAAATGCGACACTTCCTTGCAAGGAAATAGCGTTTGCAGATGTCTACGTATCGTAGCAACAGATTTCTAATGCTTCTTAAAACGCGATATCGCATCTCATTTCTATGTTTCATGGTAAGGTATAATATGATTTGCGAAGTGTCATGTATTCCTCGTCTACACTTCAAATGAATGTAAATGCGACACTTCCTTGCTAGGAAATAGCGTCTGCAGATGTCTAGGTATCGTAGCAATAGAGTTCAAATGCTTCTTAAAACGAGATATTGCATCTCATATCTATGCTTCATGATAAGATATAATATTCATTGCGAAGTGTTATGCATTCCTCGTATACGATTCAAATGAATGTAAATGCGACACTCCCTTGCAAGGAAATAACGTTTGCAGTTTTCTACGTATCGTAGCAATAGAGTTCTTATGATTCTTAAAACGCGATATCGCATCTCATTTCCATCTTTCATGGTAAGATATAATATGATTTGCGAAGTGTTATGTATTCCTCGTCTGCACTTCAAATGAATGTAAATGCGACACTTCCTTGCAAGGAAATAGCGTTTGCAGATGTCTACCTATCGTAGCAATAGAGTTCTTATGATTCTTAATACGCGATATCGCATCTCATTTCTATGTTTCATGGTAAGATATAATATGATTTGCGAGGTGTTATGTATTCCTCGTCTACACTTCAAATGAATGTAAATGCGACACTTCCTTGCAAGGAAATAGCGTTTGCAGATGTCTACCTATCGTAGCAATAGAGTTCTAATGCTTCTTAAAACGCGATACCGCATCTCATTTCTATGTTTCATGGTAAGATATAATATGATTTGCGAGCTGTTATGTATTCCTCGCCTACACTTCAAATGAATGTAAATGCGACACTTCCTTGCAAGGAAATAGCGTTTGCAGATGTCTACGTATCGTAGCAATAGAGTTCTTATGATTCTTAATACGCGATATCGCATCTCATTTCTATGTTTCATGGTAAGATATAATATGATTTGCGAGGTGTTATGTATTCCTCGTCTACACTTCAAATGAATGTAAATGCGACACTTCCTTGCAAGGAAATAGCGTTTGCAGATGTCTACCTATCGTAGCAATAGAGTTCTAATGCTTCTTAAAACGCGATACCGCATCTCATTTCTATGTTTCATGGTAAGATATAATATGATTTGCGAAGTATTATGTATTCCTCGTCTACACTTCATATGAATGTGAATGCGACACTTCCTCGCTAGGAAATAGCGTTTGCAGATGTCTACGTATCGTAGCAATAGATATGGATTGCTTCTTAAGACGCGATATCGCATCCCATTTCTACGTTTCCTGGTAATATATAATATGATTTGCGAAGTGTCAAGTATTCCTCGTCTACTATTCTAATGAGTGTAAATGCGTCACTTCCTAGCAAGGAAATAGCGTTTGCAGATGTCTACGTATCGTAGCAATAGATTTTTAGTGCTTCTTAAAACGCGATATCGCATCTCATTTCTATGTTTCATGGTAAGATATAATGTGATTTGCGAAGTGTTATGTATTCCTCGTCTACACTTCAAATGAATGTAAATGCGACACTTCTTTGCAAGGAAATAGCGTCTGCAGATGTCTACCTATCGTAGCAATAGAGTTCTTATAATTCTTAAAACGCGATATTGCATCTTATTTCTATGTTTCATGGTAAGATATAATATGATTTGCGAAGTGTCATGTATTCCTCGTCTACACTTCAAATGAATGTAAATGCGACACTTCCTTGCTAGGAAATAGCGTCTGCAGATGTCTAGGTATCGTAGCAATAGAGTTCCAATGCTTCTTAAAACGAGATATTGCATCTCATATCTATGTTTCATGATAAGATATGATATTCATTGCGAAGTGTTATGCATTCCTCGTCTACGATTCAAATGAATGTAAATGCGACGCTTCCTTGCAAGGAAATAGCGTTTGCAGTTGTCTACGTATCGTAGGAATAGAGTTCTTATGATTCTTAAAACGCGATATCGCATCTCATTTCTGTCTTTCATGGTAAGATATAATATGATTTGCGAAGTGTTATGTATTCCTCGTCTACACTTCAAATGAATGTGAATGCGACTCTTCCTTGCTAGGAAATAGCGTTTGCAGATGTCTACGTATCGTAGCAATAGTGTTCTTATGATTCTTAAAACGCGATATCGCATCTCATTTCTATGTTTCATGGTAAGATATAATATGATTTGCGTAGTGTCATGTATTCCTCGTCTACACTTCAAATGAATGTGAATGCGACACTTCCTTGATAGGAAATAGCGTTTGCAGATGTCTACGTATCGTAGCAATAGTGTTCTTATGATTCTTAAAACGCGATAACGCATCCCATTTCTATGTTTCATGGTAAGATATAATATGATTTGCGGAGTGTTATGTATTCCTCGTCTTCACTTCAAATGAATGTAAATGCGGCACTTCCTTGCTAGGAAATTGCGTCTGGAGATGTCTAGGTATCGTAGCGATAGCGTTCTAATGCTTCTTAAAACGCGATATCGCATCTCATTTCTATGTTTCATGGTAAGATATAATATGATTTGCGAAGTGTTATGTATTCCTGTCTACACTTCAAATGAATGTAAATGCGACACTTCCTTGCTAGGAAATAGCGTCTGCAGATGTCTACCTATCGTAGCGATAGAGTTCTAATGCTTCTTAAAACGCGATACCGCATCTCATTTCTATGTTTCATGGTAAGATATAATATGATTTGCGAAGTGTTATGTATTTCTCGTCTACACTTCAAATGAATGTGAATGCGACACTTGCACGCTAGGAAATAGCGTTTGCAGATGTCTACATATCGTAGCAATAGATTTGTAATGCTTCTTAAAACGCGATATCGCATCTCATTTCTATGTTTCATGGTATGATATAATATGATTTGCGAAGTGTTATGTATTCCTCGTCTACTCTTCAAATGAATGTAAATGCGACACTTCCTTGCTAAGAAATAGCGTCTGGAGATGTCTAGGTATCGTAGCGATAGCGTTCTAATGCTTCTTAAAACGCGATATCGCATCTCATTTCTATGTTTCATGGTAAGATATAATATGATTTGCGAAGTGTCATGTATTCCTCGTCTACACTTCAAATGAATGTAAATGCGACACTTCCTTGCTAGGAAATAGCGTCTGCAGATGTCTAGGTATCGTAGCGATAGAGTTCTAATGCTCCTTAAAACGCGATATCGCATCTCATTTCTATGTTTCATGGTATGATATAATATGATTTGCGAAGTGTTATGTATTCCTCGTCTACACTTCAAATGAATGTAAATGCGACACTTCCTTGCAAGGAAATAGCGTTTGCAGATGTCTACCTGTCGTAGTAATAGAGTTCTAATGCTTCTTAAAACGCGATATCGCATCTCATTTCTGTGTTTCATGGTAAGATATAATATGATTTGCGAAGTGTTATGTATTCCTCGCCTACACTTCAAATGAATGTAAATGCCACACTTCCTTGCAAAGAAATAGCGTTTGCAGATTTCTACGTATCGTAGCAATAGATTTTTAGTGCTTCTTAAAACGCGATATCGCATCTCATTTCTATGTTTCATGGTAAGAAATAATGTGATTTGCGAAGTGTCATGTATTCCTCGTCTACACTTCAAATGAATGTAAATGCGACACTTCCTTGCAAGGAAATAGCGTCTACAGATGTCTACGTATCGTAGCAATAGAGTTCTTATGATTCTTATAACGCGACATTGCATCTTATTTCTATGTTTCGTGGTAAGATATAATATGATTTGCGAAGTGTCATGTATTCCTCGTCTACACTTCAAATGAATGTAAATGCGACACTTCCTTGCTAGGAAATAGCGTCTGCAGATGTCTAGGTATCGTAGCAATAGAGTTCTAATGCTTCTTAAAACGAGATATTGCATCTCATATCTATGTTTCATGACAAGATATAATATTCATTGCGAAGTGTTATGCATTCCTCGTCTACGATTCAAATGAATGTAATTGCGACACTTTCTTGCAAGGAAATAGCGTTTGCAGATGTCTACATATCGTAGCAATAGATTTCTAATCCTTCTTAAAACGCGATATCGCATCTCATTTCAATGTTTCATGGTAAGACATAATATGATTTGCGAAGTTTCATGTATTCCTCGTCTACACTTCAAATGAATGTAAATGCAACACTTCCTTGCAAGGAAATAGCGTTTGCAGATGTTTACCTATCGTAGCAATAGAGTTCTAATGCTTCTTAAAACGCGATATCGCATCTCATTTCTATGTTTCATGGTAAGATATAATATGATTTGCGAAGTGTTATGTATTCCTCGTCTGCACTTCAACTGAATGTAAATGCGACACTTCCTTGCAAGGAAATAGCGTTTGCAGATGTCTACGTATCGTAGCAACAGATTTCTAATGCTTCTTAAAACGCGATATCGCATCTCATTTCTATGTTTCATGGTAAGGTATAATATGATTTGCGAAGTGTCATGTATTCCTCGTCTACACTTCAAATGAATGTAAATGCGACACTTCCTTGCTAGGAAATAGCGTCTGCAGATGTCTAGGTATCGTAGCAATAGAGTTCAAATGCTTCTTAAAACGAGATATTGCATCTCATATCTATGCTTCATGATAAGATATAATATTCATTGCGAAGTGTTATGCATTCCTCGTATACGATTCAAATGAATGTAAATGCGACACTCCCTTGCAAGGAAATAACGTTTGCAGTTTTCTACGTATCGTAGCAATAGAGTTCTTATGATTCTTAAAACGCGATATCGCATCTCATTTCCATCTTTCATGGTAAGATATAATATGATTTGCGAAGTGTTATGTATTCCTCGTCTGCACTTCAAATGAATGTAAATGCGACACTTCCTTGCAAGGAAATAGCGTTTGCAGATGTCTACCTATCGTAGCAAGAGAGTTCTGATGCTTCTTAAAACGCGATATCGCATCTCATTTCTATGTTTCATGGTAAGATGTAATATGATTTGCGAAGTGTTATGTATTCCTCGTCTACACTTCAAATGAATGTAAATGCGACACTTCCTTGCAAGGAAATAGCGTTTGCAGTTGTCTACGTATCGTAGCAATAGAGTTCTTATGATTCTTAAAACGCGATATCGCATCTCATTTCTATGTTTCATGGTAAGATATAACATGATTTGCGAAGTGTTATTTATTCCTCGTCTACACTTCAATTGAATGTAAATGCGACACTTCCTTGCTAGGAAATAGCGTCTGCAGATGTCTAGGTATCGTAGCGATAGAGTTCTAAAGCTTCTTTAAACGCGATATCGCATCTCATTTCCATGTTTCATGGTAGGATATAATGTGATTTGTGAAGTGTTATGTATTCCTTGTCTACACTTCAAATGAATGTAAATGCGACACTTCCTTGCAACGAAATAGCGTTTGCAGATGTCTACGTATCGTAGCAATAGATATGTAATGCTTCTTAAGACGCGATATCGCATCCCATTTCTACGTTTCATGGTAAGATATAATATGATTTGCGAAGTGTCAAGTATTCCTCGTCTACTATTCAAATGAGTGTTAATGCGTCACTTCCTAGCAAGGAAATAGCGTTTGCAGATGTCTACGTATCGTAGCTATAGATTTCTAATGCTTCTTAAAACGCGATATCGCATCTCATTTCTATGTTTCATGGTAAGATATAATATGATTTGCGAAGTGTTATGTATTCCTCGTCTACACTTCAAATGAATGTAAATGCGACATTTCCTTGCTAGGAAATAGCGTTTGCAGATGTCTACCTACTGTAGCAATAGAGTTCTAATGCTTCTTAAAACGCGAAATCGCATCTCATTTCTATGTTTCATGGTAAGATATAGTATGATTTGCGAAGTGTTATGTTTTCCTCGTCTACACTTCAAATGAATGTAAATGCGACACTTCCTTGCAAAGAAATAGCGTTTGCAGATGTCTACGTATCGTAGCAACAGATTTCTAATGCTTCTTAAAACGCGATATCGCATCTCATTTCTATGTTTCATGGTAAGGTATAATATGATTTGCGAAGTGTCATGTATTCCTCGCCTACACTTCAAATGAATGTAAATGCGACACTTCCTTGCTAGGAAATAGCGTCTGCAGATGTCTAGGTATCGTAGCGATAGAGTTCTAATGCTTCTTTAAACGCGATATCGCATCTCATTTCCATGTTTCATGGTAGGATATAATATGATTTGCGAAGTGTTATGTATTCCTCGTCTACACTTCAAATGAATGTAAATGCGACACTTCCTTGCAAAGAAATAGCGTTTGCAGATGTCTACGTATCGTAGCAATAGATATGGAATGCTTCTTAAAACGCGATATCGCATCTCATTTCCACGTTTCATGGTAAGATATAATATGATTTGCGAAGTGTCATGTATTCTCGTCTACTATTCAAATGAGCGTAAAAGCGACACTTCTTTGCAAGGAAATGGCGTTTGCAGATGTCTACCTATCGTTGCAATAGTGGTCTAATGCTTCTTAAAACGCGATATCGCATCTCATTCCTATGTTTCATGGTAAGATATAATATGATTTGCGAAGTGTTATGTATTCCTCGTCTACACTTCAAATGAATGTAAATGCGTCACTTCCTTGCAACGAAATAGCGTTTGCAGATGTCTGCGTATCGTAGCAATAGATATGTAATGCTTCTTAAGACGCGATATCGCATCCCATTTCTACGTTTCATGGTAAGATATAATATGATTTGCGAAGTGTCAAGTATTCCTCGTCTACTATTCAAATGAGTGTAAATGCGTCACTTCCTAGCAAGGAAATAGCGTTTGCAGATGTCTACGTATCGTAGCTATAGATTTCTAATGCTTCTTAAAACGCGATATTGCATCTCATTTCTATGTTTCATGGTAAGATATAATATGATTTGCGAAGTGTTACGTATTCCTCGTCTACACTTCAAATGAATGTAAATGCGACACTTCCTTGCTAGGAAATAGCGTTTGCAGATGTCTACCTACCGTAGCAATAGAGTTCTAATGCTTCTTAAAACGCGAAATCGCATTTCATTTCTATGTTTCGTGGTAAGATATAGTATGATTTGCGAAGTGTTATGTATTCCTCGTCTACACTTCAAATGAATGTAAATGCGACACTTCCTTGCAAGGAAATAGCGTTTGCAGATGTCTACGTATCGTAGCAACAGATTTCTAATGCTTCTTAAAACGCGATGTCGCATCTCATTTCTATGTTTCATGGCTAGATATAATATGATTTGCGAAGTGTTATGTATTCCTCGTCTACACTTCAAATGAATGTAAATGCGACACTTCCTTGCTAGGAAATAGCGTCTGCAGATGTCTAGGTATCGTAGCGATAGTGTTCTAATGCTTCCTAAAACGCGATATCGCATCTCATTTCTATGTTTCATGGTAAGATATAATATGATTTGCGAAGTGTTATGTATTCCTCGTCTACACTTCAAATGAATGTAAATGCGACACTTCCTTGCTAGGAAATAGCGTTTGCAGATGTCTACCTACCGTAGCAATAGAGTTCTAATGCTTCTTAAAACGCGAAATCGCATCTCATTTCTATGCTTCATGGTAAGATATAGTATGATTTGCGAAGTGTTATGTATTCCTCGTCTACACTTCAAATGAATGTAAATGCGACACTTCTTTGCAAAGAAATAGCGTTTGCAGATGTCTACGTATCGTAGCAACAGATTTCTAATGCTTCTTAAAACGCGATATCGCATCTCATTTCTATGTTTCATGGTAAGGTATAATATGATTTGCGAAGTGTCATGAATTCCTCGTCTACACTTCAAATGAATGTAAATGCGACACTTCCTTGCTAGGAAATAGCGTCTGCAGATGTCTAGGTATCGTAGCAATAGAGTTCAAATGCTTCTTAAAACGAGATATTGCATCTCATATCTATGTTTCACGATAAGATATAATATTCATTGCGAAGTGTTATGCATTCCTCGTATACGATTCAAATGAATGTAAATGCGACACTTCCTTGCAAGGAAATTGCGTTTGCAGTTTTCTACGTATCGTAGCAATAGTGTCCTTATGATTCTTAAAACGCGATATCGCATCTCATTTCCATCTTTCATGGTAAGATATAATATGATTTGCGAAGTGTTATGTATTCCTCGTCTACACTTCAAATGAATGTGAATGCGACACTTCCTCGCTAGGAAATAGCGTTTGCAGATGTCTACGTATCGTAGCAATAGATATGTAATGCTTCTTAAAACGCGATGTCGCATCTCATTTCTATGTTTCATGGCTAGATATAATATGATTTGCGAAGTGTTATGTATTCCTCGTCTACACTTCAAATGAATGTAAATGCGACACTTCCTTGCGAGGAAATAGCGTCTGCAGATGTCTAGGTATCGTAGCGATAGTGTTCTAATGCGTCCTAAAACGCGATATCGCATCCCATTTCTATGTTTCATGGTAAGATATAATATGATTTGCGAAGTGTTATGTATTCCTCGTCTACACTTCAAATGAATGTGAATGCGACACTTCCTCGCTAGGAAATAGCGTTTGCAGATGTTTACCTATTAGGCAATAGAGTTCTAATGCTTCTTAAAACGCGATATCGCATCTCATTTCTATGTTTCATGGTAAGATATAACATGATTTGCGAAGTGTTATGTATTCCTCGTCTGCACTTCAAATGAATGTAAATGCGACACTTCCTTGCAAGGAAATAGCGTTTGCAGATGTCTACGTATCGTAGCAATAGAGTTCTTATGATTCTTAATACGCGATATCGCATCTCATTTCTATGTTTCATGGTAAGATATAATATGATTTGCGAGGTGTTATGTATTCCTCGTCTACACTTCAAATGAATGTAAATGCGACACTTCCTTGCTAGGAAATAGCGTCTGCAGATGTCTAGGTATCGTAGCAATAGAGTTCTAATGCTTCTTAAAACGAGATATTGCATCTCATTTCTATGTTTCATGGTAAGATATAATATGATTTGCGAAGTGTTATGTATTCCTCGTCTGCACTTCAACTGAATGTAAATGCGACACTTCCTTGCAAGGAAATAGCGTTTGCAGATGTCTACATATCGTAGCAACAGATTTCTAATGCTTCTTAAAACGCGATATCGCATCTCATTTCTATGTTTCATGGTAAGGTATAATATGATTTGCGAAGTGTCATGTATTCCTCGTCTACACTTCAAATGAATGTAAATGCGACACTTCCTTGCTAGGAAATAGCGTCTGCAGATGTCTAGGTATCGTAGCAATAGAGTTCAAATGCTTCTTAAAACGAGATATTGCATCTCATATCTATGCTTCATGATAAGATATAATATTCATTGCGAAGTGTTATGCATTCCTCGTATACGATTCAAATGAATGTAAATGCGACACTTCCTTGCAAGGAAATAGCGTTTGCAGTTTTCTACGTATCGTAGCAATAGAGTTCTTATGATTCTTAAAACGCGATATCGCATCTCATTTCCATCTTTCATGGTAAGATATAATATGATTTGCGAAGTGTTATGTATTCCTCGTCTACACTTCAAATGAATGTAAATGCGACACTTCCTTGCTAGGAAATAGCGTTTGCAGATCTCTACCTACCGTAGCAATAGAGTTCTAATGCTTCTTAAAACGCGAAATCGCATCTCATTTCTATGTTTCATGGTAAGATATAGTATGATTTGCGAAGTGTTATGTATTCCTCGTCTACACTTCAAATGAATGTAAATGCGACACTTCGTTGCAATGAAATAGCGTTTGCAGATGTCTACGTATCGTAGCAATAGAGTTCTTATGCTTCTTAAAACGCGATATCGCATCTCATTTCTATGTTTCATGGTAAGGTATAATATGATTTGCGAAGTGTCATGTATTCCTCGTCTACACTTCAAATGAATGTAAATGCGACACTTCCTTGCTAGGAAATAGCGTCTGCAGATGTCTAGGTATCGTAGCAACAGATTTCTAATGCTTCTTAAAACGCGATATCGCATCTCATTTCTATGTTTCATGGTAAGGTATAATATGATTTGCGAAGTGTCATGTATTCCTCGTCTACACTTCAAATGAATGTAAATGCGACACTTCCTTGCTAGGAAATAGCGTCTGCAGATGTCTAGGTATCGTAGCAATAGAGTTCAAATGCTTCTTAAAACGAGATATTGCATCTCATATCTATGCTTCATGATAAGATATAATATTCATTGCGAAGTGTTATGCATTCCTCGTATACGATTCAAATGAATGTAAATGCGACACTTCCTTGCAAGGAAATAGCGTTTGCAGTTTTCTACGTATCGTAGCAATAGAGTTCTTATGATTCTTAAAACGCGATATCGCATCTCATTTCCATCTTTCATGGTAAGATATAATATGATTTGCGAAGTGTTATGTATTCCTCGTCTACACTTCAAATGAATGTAAATGCGACACTTCCTTGCTAGGAAATAGCGTTTGCAGATGTCTACGTATCGTAGCAATAGATATGGAATGCTTCTTAAAACGCGATATCGCATCTCATTTCCACGTTTCATGGTAAGATATAATATGATTTGCGAAGTGTCATGTATTCTCGTCTACTATTCAAATGAGCGTAAAAGCGACACTTCTTTGCAAGGAAATGGCGTTTGCAGATGTCTACCTATCGTTGCAATAGAGGTCTAATGATTCTTAAAACGCGATATCGCATCTTTTTCCTATGTTTCATGGTAAGATATAATATGATTTGCGAAGTGTTATGTATTCCTCGTCTACACTTCAAATGAATGTAAATGCGTCACTTCCTTGCAACGAAAGAGCGTTTGCAGATGTCTGCGTATCGTAGCAATAGATATGTAATGCTTCTTAAGACGCGATATCGCATCCCATTTCTACGTTTCATGGTAAGATATAATATGATTTGCGAAGTGTCAAGTATTCCTCGTCTACTATTCAAATGAGTGTAAATGCGTCACTTCCTAGCAAGGAAATAGCGTTTGCAGATGTCTACGTATCGTAGCTGTAGATTTCTAATGCTTCTTAAAACGCGATATTGCATCTCATTTCTATGTTTCATGGTAAGATATAATATGATTTGCGAAGTGTTACGTATTCCTCGTCTACACTTCAAATGAATGTAAATGCGACACTTCCTTGCTAGGAAATAGCGTTTGCAGATGTCTACCTACCGTAGCAATAGAATTCTAATGCTTCTTAAAACGCGAAATCGCATTTCATTTCTATGTTTCATGGTAAGATATAGTATGATTTGCGAAGTGTTATGTATTCCTCGTCTACACTTCAAATGAATGTAAATGCGACACTTCCTTGCAAGGAAATAGCGTTTGCAGATGTCTACGTATCGTAGCAACAGATTTCTAATGCTTCTTAAAACGCGATGTCGCATCTCATTTCTATGTTTCATGGCTAGATATAATATGATTTGCGAAGTGTTATGTATTCCTCGTCTATACTTCAAATGAATGTAAATGCGACACTTCCTTGCTAGGAAATAGCGTCTGCAGATGTCTAGGTATCGTAGCGATAGTGTTCTAATGCTTCCTAAAACGCGATATCGCATCTCATTTCTATGTTTCATGGTAGGATATAATATGATTTGCGAAGTGTTATGTATTCCTCGTCTACACTTCAAATGAATGTAAATGCGACACTTCCTTGCTAGGAAATAGCGTTTGCAGATGTCTACCTACCGTAGCAATAGAGTTCTAATGCTTCTTAAAACGCGAAATCGCATCTCATTTCTATGCTTCATGGTAAGATATAGTATGATTTGCGAAGTGTTATGTATTCCTCGTCTACACTTCAAATGAATGTAAATGCGACACTTCTTTGCAAAGAAATAGCGTTTGCAGATGTCTACGTATCGTAGCAACAGATTTCTAATGCTTCTTAAAACGCGATATCGCATCTCATTTCTATGTTTCATGGTAAGGTATAATATGATTTGCGAAGTGTCATGAATTCCTCGTCTACACTTCAAATGAATGTAAATGCGACACTTCCTTGCTAGGAAATAGCGTCTGCAGATGTCTAGGTATCGTAGCAATAGAGTTCAAATGCTTCTTAAAACGAGATATTGCATCTCATATCTATGTTTCATGATAAGATATAATATTCATTGCGAAGTGTTATGCATTCCTCGTATACGATTCAAATGAATGTAAATGCGACACTTCCTTGCAAGGAAATTGCGTTTGCAGTTTTCTACGTATCGTAGCAATAGTGTCCTTATGATTCTTAAAACGCGATATCGCATCTCATTTCCATCTTTCATGGTAAGATATAATATGATTTGCGAAGTGTTATGTATTCCTCGTCTACACTTCAAATGAATGTGAATGCGACACTTCCTCGCTAGGAAATAGCGTTTGCAGATGTCTACGTATCGTAGCAATAGATATGTAATGCTTCTTAAAACGCGATGTCGCATCTCATTTCTATGTTTCATGGCTAGATATAATATGATTTGCGAAGTGTTATGTATTCCTCGTCTACACTTCAAATGAATGTAAATGCGACACTTCCTTGCTAGGAAATAGCGTCTGCAGATGTCTAGGTATCGTAGCGACAGTGTTCTAATGCTTCTTAAAACGCGATATCGCATCTCATTTCTATGTTTCATGGTAAGATGTAATATGATTTGCGAAGTGTTATGTATTCCTCGTCTACACTTCAAATGAATGTAAATGCGACACTTCCTTGCAAGGAAATAGCGTTTGCAGTTGTCTACGTATCGTAGCAATAGAGTTCTTATGATTCTTAAAACGCGATATCGCATCTCATTTCTATCTTTCATGGTAAGATATAATATGATTTGCGAAGTGTTATGTATTCCTCGTCTACACTTCAAATGAATGTGAATGCGACACTTCCTTGCTAGGAAATAACGGATGCAGATGTCTGCGTATCGTAGCAATAGAGTTCAGATGATTCTTAAAACGCGATATCGCATCTCATTTCTATGTTTCATGGTAAGATATAACATGATTTGCGAAGTGTTATTTATTCCTCTTCTACACTTCAATTGAATGTAAATGCGACACTTCCTTGCTAGGAAATAGCGTCTGCAGATGTCTAGGTATCGTAGCGATAGAGTTCTAAAGCTTCTTTAAACGCGATATCGCATCTCATTTCCATGTTTCATGGTAGGATATAATATGATTTGTGAAGTGTTATGTATTCCTTGTCTACACTTCAAATGAATGTAAATGCGACACTTCCTTGCAACGAAATAGCGTTTGCAGATGTCTACGTATCGTAGCAATAGATATGTAATGCTTCTTAAGACGCGATATCGCATCCCATTTCTACGTTTCATGGTAAGATATAATATGATTTGCGAAGTGTCAAGTATTCCTCGTCTACTATTCAAATGAGTGTTAATGCGTCACTTCCTAGCAAGGAAATAGCGTTTGCAGATGTCTACGTATCGTAGCTATAGATTTCTAATGCTTCTTAAAACGCGATATCGCATCTCATTTCTATGTTTCATGGTAAGATATAATATGATTTGCGAAGTGTTATGTATTCCTCGTCTACACTTCAAATGAATGTAAATGCGACATTTCCTTGCTAGGAAATAGTGTTTGCAGATGTCTACCTACTGTAGCAATAGAGTTCTAATGCTTCTTAAAACGCGAAATCGCATCTCATTTCTATGTTTCATGGTAAGATATAGTATGATTTGCGAAGTGTTATGTTTTCCTCGTCTACACTTCAAATGAATGTAAATGCGACACTTCCTTGCAAAGAAATAGCGTTTGCAGATGTCTACGTATCGTAGCAACAGATTTCTAATGCTTCTTAAAACGCGATATCGCATCTCATTTCTATGTTTCATGGTAAGGTATAATATGATTTGCGAAGTGTCATGTATTCCTCGCCTACACTTCAAATGAATGTAAATGCGACACTTCCTTGCTAGGAAGTAGCGTCTGCAGATGTCTAGGTAGCGTAGCGATAGAGTTCTAATGCTTCTTTAAACGCGATATCGCATCTCATTTCCATGTTTCATGGTAGGATATAATATGATTTGCGAAGTGTTATGTATTCCTCGTCTACACTTCAAATGAATGTAAATGCGACACTTCCTTGCAAAGAAATAGCGTTTGCAGATGTCTACGTATCGTAGCAATAGATATGGAATGCTTCTTAAAACGCGATATCGCATCTCATTTCCACGTTTCATGGTAAGATATAATATGATTTGCGAAGTGTCATGTATTCTCGTCTACTATTCAAATGAGCGTAAAAGCGACACTTCTTTGCAAGGAAATGGCGTTTGCAGATGTCTACCTATCGTTGCAATAGAGGTCTAATGCTTCTTAAAACGCGATATCGCATTTCATTCCTATGTTTCATGGTAAGATATAATATGATTTGCGAAGTGTTATGTATTCCTCGTCTACACTTCAAATGAATGTAAATGCGTCACTTCCTTGCAACGAAATAGCGTTTGCAGATGTCTGCGTATCGTAGCAATAGATATGTAATGCTTCTTAAGACGCGATATCGCATCCCATTTCTACGTTTCATGGTAAGATATAATATGATTTGCGAAGTGTCAAGTATTCCTCGTCTACTATTCAAATGAGTGTAAATGCGTCACTTCCTAGCAAGGAAATAGCGTTTGCAGATGTCTACGTATCGTAGCTGTAGATTTCTAATGCTTCTTAAAACGCGATATTGCATCTCATTTCTATGTTTCATGGTAAGATATAATATGATTTGCGAAGTGTTACGTATTCCTCGTCTACACTTCAAATGAATGTAAATGCGACACTTCCCTGCTAGGAAATAGCGTTTGCAGATGTCTACCTACCGTAGCAATAGAATTCTAATGCTTCTTAAAACGCGAAATCGCATTTCATTTCTATGTTTCATGGTAAGATATAGTATGATTTGCGAAGTGTTATGTATTCCTCGTCTACACTTCAAATGAATGTAAATGCGACACTTCCTTGCAAGGAAATAGCGTTTGCAGATGTCTACGTATCGTAGCAACAGATTTCTAATGCTTCTTAAAACGCGATGTCGCATCTCATTTCTATGTTTCATGGCTAGATATAATATGATTTGCGAAGTGTTATGTATTCCTCGTCTACACTTCAAATGAATGTAAATGCGACACTTCCTTGCTAGGAAATAGCGTCTGCAGATGTCTAGGTATCGTAGCGATAGTGTTCTAATGCTTCCTAAAACGCGATATCGCATCTCATTTCTATGTTTCATGGTAAGATATAATATGATTTGCGAAGTGTTATGTATTCCTCGTCTACACTTCAAATGAATGTAAATGCGACACTTCCTTGCTAGGAAATAGCGTTTGCAGATGTCTACCTACCGTAGCAATAGAGTTCTAATGCTTCTTAAAACGCGAAATCGCATCTCATTTCTATGCTTCATGGTAAGATATAGTATGATTTGCGAAGTGTTATGTATTCCTCGTCTACACTCCAAATGAATGTAAATGCGACACTTCTTTGCAAAGAAATAGCGTTTGCAGATGTCTACGTATCGTAGCAACAGATTTCTAATGCTTCTTAAAACGCGATATCGCATCTCATTTCTATGTTTCATGGTAAGGTATAATATGATTTGCGAAGTGTCATGAATTCCTCGTCTACACTTCAAATGAATGTAAATGCGACACTTCCTTGCTAGGAAATAGCGTCTGCAGATGTCTAGGTATCGTAGCAATAGAGTTCAAATGCTTCTTAAAACGAGATATTGCATCTCATATCTATGTTTCATGATAAGATATAATATTCATTGCGAAGTGTTATGCATTCCTCGTATACGATTTAAATGGATGTAAATGCGACACTTCCTTCCAAGGAAATTGCGTTTGCAGTTTTCTACGTATCGTAGCAATAGTGTCCTTATGATTCTTAAAACGCGATATCGCATCTCATTTCCATCTTTCATGGTAAGATATAATATGATTTGCGAAGTGTTATGTATTCCTCGTCTACACTTCAAATGAATGTGAATGCGACACTTCCTCGCTAGGAAATAGCGTTTGCAGATGTCTACGTATCGTAGCAATAGATATGTAATGCTTCTTAAAACGCGATGTCGCATCTCATTTCTATGTTTCATGGCTAGATATAATATGATTTGCGAAGTGTTATGTATTCCTCGTCTACACTTCAAATGAATGTAAATGCGACACTTCCTTGCGAGGAAGTAGCGTCTGCAGATGTCTAGGTATCGTAGCGATAGTGTTCTAATGCGTCCTAAAACGCGATATCGTATCTCATTTCTATGTTTCATGGTAAGATATAATATGATTTGCGAAGTGTTATGTATTCTTCGTCTACACATCAAATGAATGTGAATGCGACACTTCCTCGCTAGGAAATAGCGTTTGCAGATGTTTACCTATTAGGCAATAGAGTTCTAATGCTTCTTAAAACGCGATATCGCATCTCATTTCTATGTTTCATGGTAAGATATAATATGATTTGCGAAGTGTTATGTATTCCTCGTCTGCACTTCAAATGAATGTAAATGCGACACTTCCTTGCAAGGAAATAGCGTTTGCAGATGTCTACGTATCGTAGCAATAGAGTTCTTATGATTCTTAATACGCGATATCGCATCTCATTTCTATGTTTCATGGTAAGATGTAATATGATTTGCGAAGTGTTATGTATTCCTCGTCTACACTTCAAATGAATGTAAATGCGACACTTCCTTGCAAGGAAATAGCGTTTGCAGATGTCTACGTATCGTAGCTATAGATTTCTAATGCTTCTTAAAAAGCGATATCGCATCTCATTTCTATGTTTCATGGTAAGATATAATATGATTTGCGAAGTGTCATGTATTCCTCGTCTACACTTCAAATGAATGTAAATGCAACACTTCCTTGCAAGGAAATAGCGTTTGCAGATGTTTACCTATCGTAGCAGGAGTGTTCTAATGCTTCTTAAAACGCGATATCGCATCTCATTTCTATGTTTCATGGTAAGATATAATATGATTTGCGAAGTGTTATGTTTTCCTCGTCTACACTTCAAATGAATGTAAATGCGACACTTCCTTGCAAAGAAATAGCGTTTGCAGATGTCTACGTATCGTAGCAACAGATTTCTAATGCTTCTTAAAACGCGATATCGCATCTCATTTCTATGTTTCATGGTAAGGTATAATATGATTTGCGAAGTGTCATGTATTCCTCGCCTACACTTCAAATGAATGTAAATGCGACACTTCCTTGCTAGGAAGTAGCGTCTGCAGATGTCTAGGTAGCGTAGCGATAGAGTTCTAATGCTTCTTTAAACGCGATATCGCATCTCATTTCCATGTTTCATGGTAGGATATAATATGATTTGCGAAGTGTTATGTATTCCTCGTCTACACTTCAAATGAATGTAAATGCGACACTTCCTTGCAAAGAAATAGCGTTTGCAGATGTCTACGTATCGTAGCAATAGATATGGAATGCTTCTTAAAACGCGATATCGCATCTCATTTCCACGTTTCATGGTAAGATATAATATGATTTGCGAAGTGTCATGTATTCTCGTCTACTATTCAAATGAGCGTAAAAGCGACACTTCTTTGCAAGGAAATGGCGTTTGCAGATGTCTACCTATCGTTGCAATAGAGGTCTAATGCTTCTTAAAACGCGATATCGCATTTCATTCCTATGTTTCATGGTAAGATATAATATGATTTGCGAAGTGTTATGTATTCCTCGTCTACACTTCAAATGAATGTAAATGCGTCACTTCCTTGCAACGAAATAGCGTTCGCAGATGTCTGCGTATCGTAGCAATAGATATGTAATGCTTCTTAAGACGCGATATCGCATCCCATTTCTACGTTTCATGGTAAGATATAATATGATTTGCGAAGTGTCAAGTATTCCTCGTCTACTATTCAAATGAGTGTAAATGCGTCACTTCCTAGCAAGGAAATAGCGTTTGCAGATGTCTACGTATCGTAGCTGTAGATTTCTAATGCTTCTTAAAACGCGATATTGCATCTCATTTCTATGTTTCATGGTAAGATATAATATGATTTGCGAAGTGTTACGTATTCCTCGTCTACACTTCAAATGAATGTAAATGCGACACTTCCTTGCTAGGAAATAGCGTTTGCAGATGTCTACCTACCGTAGCAATAGAATTCTAATGCTTCTTAAAACGCGAAATCGCATTTCATTTCTATGTTTCATGGTAAGATATAGTATGATTTGCGAAGTGTTATGTATTCCTCGTCTACACTTCAAATGAATGTAAATACGACACTTCCTTGCAAGGAAATAGCGT
This sequence comes from Xylocopa sonorina, assembly GCF_050948175.1. Taxonomy (NCBI): domain Eukaryota; kingdom Metazoa; phylum Arthropoda; class Insecta; order Hymenoptera; family Apidae; genus Xylocopa; species Xylocopa sonorina. Next base: position 204,184 of record NW_027490435.1, on the reverse strand, counting down.
TTGCAGATGTCTACGTATCGTAGCAACAGATTTCTAATGCTTCTTAAAACGCGATGTCGCATCTCATTTCTATGTTTCATGGCTAGATATAATATGATTTGCGAAGTGTTATGTATTCCTCGTCTACACTTCAAATGAATGTAAATGCGACACTTCCTTGCTAGGAAATAGCGTCTGCAGATGTCTAGGTATCGTAGCGATAGTGTTCTAATGCTTCCTAAAACGCGATATCGCATCTCATTTCTATGTTTCATGGTAAGATATAATATGATTTGCGAAGTGTTATGTATTCCTCGTCTACACTTCAAATGAATGTAAATGCGACACTTCCTTGCTAGGAAATAGCGTTTGCAGATGTCTACCTACCGTAGCAATAGAGTTCTAATGCTTCTTAAAACGCGAAATCGCATCTCATTTCTATGCTTCATGGTAAGATATAGTATGATTTGCGAAGTGTTATGTATTCCTCGTCTACACTTCAAATGAATGTAAATGCGACACTTCTTTGCAAAGAAATAGCGTTTGCAGATGTCTACGTATCGTAGCAACAGATTTCTAATGCTTCTTAAAACGCGATATCGCATCTCATTTCTATGTTTCATGGTAAGGTATAATATGATTTGCGAAGTGTCATGTATTCCTCGTCTACACTTCAAATGAATGTAAATGCGACACTTCCTTGCAAGGAAATAGCGTTTGCAGATGTCTACCTATCGTAGCAATAGAGTTCTAATGCTTCTTAAAACGCGATATCGCATCTCATTTCTATGTTTCATGGTAAGATGTAATATGATTTGCGAAGTGTTATGTATTCCTCGTCTACACTTCAAATGAACGTAAATGCGACACTTCCTTGAAAGGAAGTAGCGATTGCAGATGTCTACGTATCGAAGCAATAGAGTTCTAATGCTTCTTAAAACGCGATATCGCATCTCATTTCTATGTTTCATGGTAAGATATAATATGATTTGCGAAGTGTTATGTATTCCTCGTCCACACTTAAATGAATGTAAATGCGACACTTCCTTGCAAAGAAATAGCGTTTGCAGCTGTCTACGTATCGTAGCAATAGAGTTCTTATGATTCTTAAAACGCGATATTGCATCTTATTTCTATGTTTCATGGTAAGATATAATATGATTTGCGAAGTGTCATGTATTCCTCGTCTACACTTCAAATGAATGTAAATGCGACACTTCCTTGCTAGGAAATAGCGTCTGCAGATGTCTAGGTATCGTAGCAATAGAGTTCTAATGCTTCTTAAAACGAGATATTGCATCTCATATCTATGTTTCATGATAAGATATAATATTCATTGCGAAGTGTTATGCATTCCTCGTCTACGATTCAAATGAATGTAAATGCGACACTTCCTTGCAAGGAAATAGCGTTTGCAGATGTCTACGTATCGTAGCAATAGATATGTAATGCTTCTTAAGACGCGATATCGCATCCCATTTCTACGTTTCATGGTAAGATATAATATGATTTGCGAAGTGTCAAGTATTCCTCGTCTACTATTCAAATGAGTGTAAATGCGTCACTTCCTTGCTAGGAAATAGCGTTTGCAGATGTTTACCTATCGTAGCAATAGTGTTCTAATGCTTCTTAAAACGCGATATCGCATCTCATTTCCATCTTTCATGGTAAGATATAATATGATTTGCGAAGTGTTATGTATTCCTCGTCTACACTTCAAATGAATGTGAATGCGACACTTCCTTGCTAGGAAATAGCGTTTGCAGATGTCTACGTATCGTAGCAATAGATATGTAATGCTTCTTAAGACGCGATATCGCATCCCATTTCTACGTTTCATGGTAAGATACAATATGATTTGCGAAGTGTCAAGTATTCCTCGTCTACTATTCAAATGAGTGTTAATGCGTCACTTCCTAGCAAGGAAATAGCGTTTGCAGATGTCTACGTATCGTAGCTATAGATTTCTAATGCTTCTTAAAACGCGATATCGCATCTCATTTCTATGTTTCATGGTAAGATATAATATGATTTGCGAAGTGTTATGTATTCCTCGTCTACACTTCAAATGAATGTAAATGCGACATTTCCTTGCTAGGAAATAGCGTTTGCAGATGTCTACCTACTGTAGCAATAGAGTTCTAATGCTTCTTAAAACGCGAAATCGCATCTCATTTCTATGTTTCATGGTAAGATATAGTATGATTTGCGAAGTGTTATGTTTTCCTCGTCTACACTTCAAATGAATGTAAATGCGACACTTCCTTGCAAAGAAATAGCGTTTGCAGATGTCTACGTATCGTAGCAACAGATTTCTAATGCTTCTTAAAACGCGATATCGCATCTCATTTCTATGTTTCATGGTAAGGTATAATATGATTTGCGAAGTGTCATGTATTCCTCGCCTACACTTCAAATGAATGTAAATGCGACACTTCCTTGCTAGGAAATAGCGTCTGCAGATGTCTAGGTAGCGTAGCGATAGAGTTCTAATGCTTCTTTAAACGCGATATCGCATCTCATTTCCATGTTTCATGGTAGGATATAATATGATTTGCGAAGTGTTATGTATTCCTCGTCTACACTTCAAATGAATGTAAATGCGACACTTCCTTGCAAAGAAATAGCGTTTGCAGATGTCTACGTATCGTAGCAATAGATATGGAATGCTTCTTAAAACGCGATATCGCATCTCATTTCCACGTTTCATGGTAAGATATAATATGATTTGCGAAGTGTCATGTATTCTCGTCTACTATTCAAATGAGCGTAAAAGCGACACTTCCTAGCAAGGAAATAGCGTTTGCAGATGTTTACCTATCGTAGCAGGAGTGTTCTAATGCTTCTTAAAACGCGATATCGCATCTCATTTCTATGTTTCATGGTAGGATATAATATGATTTGCGAAGTGTTATGTATTCCTCGTCTACACTTCAAATGAATGTAAATGCGACACTTCCTTGCAAGGAAATAGCGCTTGCAGATGTCTACGTATCGTAGCTATAGATTTCTAATGCTTCTTAAAAAGCGATATCGCATCTCATTTCTATGTTTCATGGTAAGATATAATATGATTTGCGAAGTGTCATGTATTCCTCGTCTACACTTCAAATGAATGTAAATGCAACACTTCCTTGCAAGGAAATAGCGTTTGCAGATGTTTACCTATCGTAGCAGGAGTGTTCTAATGCTTCTTAAAACGCGATATCGCATCTCATTTCTATGTTTCATGGTAAGATATAATATGATTTGCGAAGTGTCATGTATTCTCGTCTACTATTCAAATGAGCGTAAAAGCGACACTTCTTTGCAAGGAAATGGCGTTTGCAGATGTCTACCTATCGTTGCAATAGAGGTCTAATGCTTCTTAAAACGCGATATCGCATCTCATTCCTATGTTTCATGGTAAGATATAATATGATTTGCGAAGTGTTATGTATTCCTCGTCTACACTTCAAATGAATGTAAATGCGTCACTTCCTTGCAACGAAATAGCGTTTGCAGATGTCTGCGTATCGTAGCAATAGATATGTAATGCTTCTTAAGACGCGATATCGCATCCCATTTCTACGTTTCATGGTAAGATATAATATGATTTGCGAAGTGTCAAGTATTCCTCGTCTACTATTCAAATGAGTGTAAATGCGTCACTTCCTAGCAAGGAAATAGCGTTTGCAGATGTCTACGTATCGTAGCTGTAGATTTCTAATGCTTCTTAAAACGCGATATTGCATCTCATTTCTATGTTTCATGGTAAGATATAATATGATTTGCGAAGTGTTACGTATTCCTCGTCTACACTTCAAATGAATGTAAATGCGACACTTCCTTGCTAGGAAATAGCGTTTGCAGATGTCTACCTACCGTAGCAATAGAGTTCTAATGCTTCTTAAAACGCGAAATCGCATTTCATTTCTATGTTTCATGGTAAGATATAGTATGATTTGCGAAGTGTTATGTATTCCTCGTCTACACTTCAAATGAATGTAAATGCGACACTTCCTTGCAAGGAAATAGCGTTTGCAGATGTCTACGTATCGTAGCAACAGATTTCTAATGCTTCTTAAAACGCGATGTCGCATCTCATTTCTATGTTTCATGGCTAGATATAATATGATTTGCGAAGTGTTATGTATTCCTCGTCTACATTTCAAATGAATGTAAATGCGACACTTCCTTGCTAGGAAATAGCGTCTGCAGATGTCTAGGTATCGTAGCGATAGTGTTCTTATGATTCTTAATACGCGATATCGCATCTCATTTCTATGTTTCATGGTAAGATATAATATGATTTGCGAGGTGTTATGTATTCCTCGTCTACACTTCAAATGAATGTAAATGCGACACTTCCTTGCAAGGAAATAGCGTTTGCAGATGTCTACCTATCGTAGCAATAGAGTTCTAATGCTTCTTAAAACGCGATATCGCATCTCATTTCTATGTTTCATGGTAAGATGTAATATGATTTGCGAAGTGTTATGTATTTCACGTCTACACTTCAAATGAATGTAAATGCGACACTTCCTTGCAAGGAAGTAGCGATTGCAGATGTCTACGTATCGAAGCAATAGAGTTCTAATGCTTCTTAAAACGCGATATCGCATCTCATTTCTATGTTTCATGGTAAGATATAATATGATTTGCGAAGTGTTATGTATTCCTCGTCCACACTTAAATGAATGTAAATGCGACACTTCCTTGCAAAGAAATAGCGTTTGCAGATGTCGACGTATCGTAGCAATAGATATGTAATGCTTCTTAAAACGCGATATCGCATCTCATTTCTACGTTTCATGGTAAGATATAATATGATTTGCGAAGTGTCATGTATTCCTCGTCTACTATTCAAATGAGTGTAAATGCGACACTTCCTAGCAAGGAAATAGCGTTTGCAGATGTCTACGTATCGTAGCTATAGATTTCTAATGCTTCTTAAAAAGCGATATCGCATCTCATTTCTATGTTTCATGGTAAGATATAATATGATTTGCGAAGTGTCATGTATTCCTCGTCTACACTTCAAATGAATGTAAATGCAACACTTCCTTGCAAGGAAATAGCGTTTGCAGATGTTTACCTATCGTAGCAGGAGTGTTCTAATGCTTCTTAAAACGCGATATCGCATCTCATTTCTATGTTTCATGGTAGGATATAATATGATTTGCGAAGTGTTATGTATTCCTCGTCTACACTTCAAATGAATGTAAATGCGACACTTCCTTGCAAGGAAATAGCGTTTGCAGATGTCTACGTATCGTAGCTATAGATTTCTAATGCTTCTTAAAAAGCGATATCGCATCTCATTTCTATGTTTCATGGTAAGATATAATATGATTTGCGAAGTGTCATGTATTCCTCGTCTACACTTCAAATGAATGTAAATGCAACACTTCCTTGCAAGGAAATAGCGTTTGCAGATGTTTACCTATCGTAGCAGGAGTGTTCTAATGCTTCTTAAAACGCGATATCGCAACTCATTTCTATGTTTCATGGTAAGATATAATATGACTTGCGAAGTGTTATGTATTCCTCGTCTGCACTTCAAATGAATGTAAATGCGACACTTCCTTGCAAGGAAATAGCGTTTGCAGATGTCTACGTATCGTAGCAATAGAGTTCTTATGATTCTTAAAACGCGATATCGCATTTCATTTCTATGTTTCATGGTAAGATATAATATGATTTGCGAAGTGTTATGTATTCCTCGTCTACACTTCAAATGAATGTAAATGCGACACTTCCTTGCAAGGAAATAGCGTTTGCAGATGTCTACCTATCGTAGCAATAGAGTTCTAATGCTTCTTAAAACGCGATATCGCATCTCATTTCTATGTTTCATGGTAAGATGTAATATGATTTGCGAAGTGTTATGTATTCCTCGTCTACACTTCAAATGAACGTAAATGCGACACTTCCTTGAAAGGAAGTAGCGATTGCAGATGTCTACGTATCGAAGCAATAGAGTTCTAATGCTTCTTAAAACGCGATATCGCATCTCATTTCTATGTTTCATGGTAAGATATAATATGATTTGCGAAGTGTTATGTATTCCTCGTCCACACTTAAATGAATGTAAATGCGACACTTCCTTGCAAAGAAATAGCGTTTGCAGATGTCTACGTATCGTAGCAATAGATATGTAATGCTTCTTAAAGCGCGATATCGCATCTCATTTCTATGTTTCATGGTAAGATATAATATGATTTGCGAAGTGTTATGTATTCCTCGTCTGCACTCCAAATGAATGTAAATGCGACACTTCCTTGCAAGGAAATAGCGTTTGCAGATGTCTACGTATCGTAGCAATAGAGTTCTTATGATTCTTAAAACGCGATATCGCATTTCATTTCTATGTTTCATGGTAAGATATAATATGATTTGCGAAGTGTTATGTATTCCTCGTCTACACTTCAAATGAATGTAAATGCGACACTTCCTCGCTAGGAAATAGCGTCTGCAGATGTCTAGGTATCGTAGCGATGGAGTTCTAATGCTTCTTAAAACGCGATATCGCATTTCATTTCTATGTTTCATGATAAGATATAATATGATTTGCGAAGTGTTATGTATTCCTCGTCTACACTTCAAATGAATGTAAATGCGACACTTCCTTGCAAGGAAGTAGCGTTTGCAGATGTCTACCTATCGTAGCAATAGAGTTCTAATGCTTCTTAAAACGCTATATCGCATCTCATTTCTATGTTTCATGGTAAGATATAATATGATTTGCGAAGTGTTATGTATTCCTCGTCTACACTTCAAATGAATGTAAATGCGACACTTCCTTGCTAGGAAATAGCGTTTGCAGATGTCTACGTATCGTAGCAATAGAGTTCTTATGATTCTTAATACGCGATATCGCATCTCATTTCTATGTTTCATGGTAAGGTATATTATGATTTGCGAAGTGTTATGCATTCCTCGTCTACACTTCAAATGAATGTAAATGCGACACTTCCTTGCAAAGAAATAGCGTTTGCAGATGTCTACGTATCGTAGCAATATATATGTAATGCTTCTTAAGACGCGATATCGCATCCCATTTCTACGTTTCATGGTAAGATATAATATGATTTGCGAAGTGTCAAGTATTCCTCGTCTACTATTCAAATGAGTGTAAATGCGTCACTTCCTTGCTAGGAAATAGCGTTTGCAGATGTTTACCTATCGTAGCAATAGTGTTCTAATGCTTCTTAAAACGCGATATCGCATCTCATTTCCATCTTTCATGGTAAGATATAATATGATTTGCGAAGTGTTATGTATTCCTCGTCTACACTTCAAATGAATGTGAATGCGACACTTCCTTGCTAGGAAATAGCGTCTGCAGATGTCTAGGTATCGTAGCAATAGAGTTCAAATGCTTCTTAAAACGAGATATTGCATCTCATATCTATGTTTCATGATAAGATATAATATTCATTGCGAAGTGTTATGCATTCCTCGTATACGATTCAAATGAATGTAAATGCGACACTTCCTTGCAAGGAAATAGCGTTTGCAGTTTTCAACGTATCGTAGCAATAGAGTTCTTATGATTCTTAAAACGCGATATCGCATCTCATTTCCATCTTTCATGGTAAGATATAATATGATTTGCGAAGTGTTATGTATTCCTCGTCTACACTACAAATGAATGTGAATGCGACACTTCCTCGCTAGGAAATAGCGTTTGCAGATGTCTACGTATCGTAGCAATAGATATGTAATGCTTCTTAAAACGCGATGTCGCATATCATTTCTATGTTTCATGGCTAGATATAATATGATTTGCGAAGTGTTATGTATTCCTCGTCTACACTTCAAATGAATGTAAATGCGACACTTCCTTGTTAGGAAATAGCGTCTGCAGATGTCTAGGTTTCGTAGCGATAGTGTTCTAATGCTTCCTAAAACGCGATATCGCATCTCATTTCCATCTTTCATGGTAAGATATAATATGATTTGCGAAGTGTTATGTATTCCTCGTCTACACTTCAAATGAATGTGAATGCGACACTTCCTCGCTAGGAAAAAGAGGTTGCAGATGTCTACATATCGTAGCAATAGATTTCTAATCCTTCTTAAAACGCGATATCGCATCTCATTTCTATGTTTCATGGTAAGACATAATATGATTTGCGAAGTGTCATGTATTCCTCGTCTACACTTCAAATGAATGTAAATGCAACACTTCCTTGCAAGGAAATAGCGTTTGCAGATGTTTACCTATCGTAATAATAGAGTTCTAATGCTTCTTAATACGCGATATCGCATCTCATTTCCATCTTTCATGGTAAGATATAATATGATTTGCGAAGTGTTATGTATTCCTCGTCTACACTTCAAATGAATGTGAATGCGACACTTCCTCGCTAGGAAATAGCGTTTGCAGATGTCTACGTATCGTAGCAATAGATATGTAATGCTTCTTAAAACGCGATGTCGCATCTCATTTCTATGTTTCATGGCTAGATATAATATGATTTGCGAAGTGTTATGTATTCCTCGTCTACACTTCAAATGATTGTAAATGCGACACTTCCTTGCTAGGAAATAGCGTCTGCAGATGTCTAGGTATCGTAGCGATAGTGTTCTAATGCTTCCTAAAACGCGATATCGCATCTCATTTCTATGCTTCATGGTAAGATATAATATGATTTGCGAAGTGTTATGTATTCCTCGTCTACACTTCAAATGAATGTGAATGCGACACTTCCTCGCTAGGAAATGGCGTTTGCAGATGTCTACATATCGCAGCAATAGATTTCTAATCCTTCTTAAAACGCGATATCGCATCTCATTTCTATGTTTCATGGTAAGACATAATATGATTTGCGAAGTGTCATGTCTTCCTCGTCTACACTTCAAATGAATGTAAATGTAACACTTCCTTGCAAGGAAATAGCGTCTGCAGATGTTTACCTATCGTAGCAATAGAGTTCTAATGCTTCTTAAAACGCGATATCGCATCTCATTTCTATGTTTCATGGTAAGATATAATATGATTTGCGAAGTGTTATGTATTCCTCGTCTGCACTTCAAATGAGTGTAAATGCGACACTTCCTTGCAAGGAAATAGCGTTTGCAGATGTCTACGTATCGTAGCAATAGAGTTCTTATGATTCTTAATACGCGATATCGCATCTCATTTCTATGTTTCATGGTAAGGTATAATATGATTTGCGAAGTGTCATGTATTCCTCGTCTACATTTCAAATGAATGTAAATGCGACACTTCCTTGCTAGGAAATAGCGTCTGCAGATGTCTAGGTATCGTAGCAATAGAGTTCAAATGCTTCTTAAAACGAGATATTGCATCTCATATCTATGTTTCATGATAAGATATAATATTCATTGCGAAGTGTTATGCATTCCTCGTATACGATTCAAATGAATGTAAATGCGACTCTTCCTTGCAAGGAAATAGCGTTTGCAGTTTTCTACGTATCGTAGCAATAGAGTTCTTATGATTCTTAAAACGCGATATCGCATCTCATTTCCATCTTTCATGGTAAGATATAATATGATTTGCGAAGTGTTATGTATTCCTCGTCTACACTTCAAATGAATGTGAATGCGACACTTCCTCGCTAGGAAATAGCGTTTGCAGATGTCTACATATCGTAGCAATAGATTTCTAATCCTTCTTAAAACGCGATATCGCATCTCATTTCTATGTTTCATGGTAAGACATAATATGATTTGCGAAGTGTCATGTATTCCTCGTCTACACTTCAAATGAATGTAAATGCAACACTTCCTTGCAAGGAAACAGCGTTTGCAGATGTTTACCTATCGTAGCAATAGAGTTCTAATGCTTCTTAAAACGCGATATCGCATCTCATTTCCATCTTTCATGGTAAGATATAATATGATTTGCGAAGTGTTATGTATTCCTCGTCTACACTTCAAATGAATGTGAATGCGACACTTCCTCGCTAGGAAATAGCGTTTGCAGATGTCTACGTATCGTAGCAATAGATATGTAATGCTTCTTAAAACGCGATGTCGCATCTCATTTCTATGTTTCATGGCTAGATATAATATGATTTGCGAAGTGTTATGTATTCCTTGTCTACACTTCAAATGATTGTAAATGCGACACTTCCTTGCTAGGAAATAGCGTCTGCAGATGTCTAGGTATCGTAGCGATAGTGTTCTAATGCTTCCTAAAACGCGATATCGCATCTCATTTCTATGTTTCATGGTAAGATATAATATGATTTGCGAAGTGTTATGTATTCCTCGTCTACACTTCAAATGAATGTGAATGCGATACTACCTCGCTAGGAAATAGCGTTTGCAGATGTCTACGTATCGTAGCAATAGATATGTAATGCTTCTTAAAACGCGATGTCGCATGTCATTTCTATGTTTCATGGCTAGATATAATATGATTTGCGAAGTGTTATGTATTCCTCGTCTACACTTCAAATGAATGTAAATGCGACACTTCCTTGCTAGGAAATAGCGTCTGCAGATGTCTAGGTATCGTAGCGATAGTGTTCTAATGCTTCCTAAAACGCGATATCGCATCTCATTTCCATCTTTCATGGTAAGATATAATATGATTTGCGAAGTGTTATGTATTCCTCGTCTACACTTCAAATGAATGTGAATGCGACACTTCCTCGCTAGGAAATAGCGTTTGCAGATGTCTACATATCGTAGCAATAGATTTCTAATCCTTCTTAAAACGCGATATCGCATCTCATTTCTATGTTTCATGGTAAGACATAATATGATTTGCGAAGTGTCATGTATTCCTCGTCTACACTTCAAATGAATGTAAATGCAACACTTCCTTGCAAGGAAATAGCGTTTGCAGATGTTTACCTATCGTAGCAATAGAGTTCTAATGCTTCTTAAAACGCGATATCGCATCTCATTTCCATCTTTCATGGTAAGATATAATATGATTTGCGAAGTGTTATGTATTCCTCGTCTACACTTCAAATGAATGTGAATGCGACACTTCCTCGCTAGGAAATAGCGTTTGCAGATGTCTACGTATCGTAGCAATAGATATGTAATGCTTCTTAAAACGCGATGTCGCATCTCATTTCTATGTTTCATGGCTAGATATAATATGATTTGCGAAGTGTTATGTATTCCTCGTCTACACTTCAAATGATTGTAAATGCGACACTTCCTTGCTAGGAAATAGCGTCTGCAGATGTCTAGGTATCGTAGCGATAGTGTTCTAATGCTTCCTAAAACGCGATATCGCATCTCATTTCTATGTTTCATGGTAAGATATAATATGATTTGCGAAGTGTTATGTATTCCTCGTCTACACTTCAAATGAATGTGAATGCGACACTTCCTCGCTAGGAAATAGCGTTTGCAGATGTCTACGTATCGTAGCAATAGATATGTAATGCTTCTTAAAACGCGATGTCGCATGTCATTTCTATGTTTCATGGCTAGATATAATATGATTTGCGAAGTGTTATGTATTCCTCGTCTACACTTCAAATGAATGTAAATGCGACACTTCCTTGCTAGGAAATAGCGTCTGCAGATGTCTAGGTATCGTAGCGATAGTGTTCTAATGCTTCCTAAAACGCGATATCGCATCTCATTTCTATGTTTCATGGTAAGATATAATATGATTTGCGAAGTGTTATGTATTCCTCGTCTACACTTCAAATGAATGTGAATGCGACACTTCCTCGCTAGGAAATAGCGTTTGCAGGTGTCTACATATCGCACCAATAGATTTCTAACCCTTCTTAAAACGCGATATCGCATCTCATTTCTATGTTTCATGGTAAGACATAATATGATTTGCGAAGTATCATGTATTCCTCGTCTACACTTCAGATGAATGTAAATGCAACACTTCCTTGCAAGGAAATAGCGTCTGCAGATGTTTACCTATCGTAGCAATAGAGTTCTAATGCTTCTTAAAACGCGATATCGCATCTCATTTCTATGTTTCGTGGTAAGATATAATATGATTTGCGAAGTGTTATGTATTCCTCGTCTGCACTTCAAATGAATGTAAATGCGACACTTCCTTGCAAGGAAATAGCGTTTGCAGATGTCTACGTATCGTAGCAATAGAGTTCTTATGATTCTTAATACGCGATATCGCATCTCATTTCTATGTTTCATGGTAAGGTATATTATGATTTGCGAAGTGTCATGTATTCCACGTCTACACTTCAAATGAATGTAAATGCGACACTTCCTTGCTAGGAAATAGCGTCTGCAGATGTCTAGGTATCGTAGCAATAGAGTTCAAATGCTTCTTAAAACGAGATATTGCATCTCATATCTATGTTTCATGATAAGACATAATATGATTTGCGAAGTATCATGTATTCCTCGTCTACACTTCAAATGAATGTAAATGCAACACTTCCTTGCAAGGAAATAGCGTCTGCAGATGTTTACCTATCGTAGCAATAGATTTCTAATCCTTCTTAAAACGCGATATCGCATCTCATTTCTATGTTTCATGGTAAGACATAATATGATTTGCGAAGTGTCATGTATTCCTCGTCTACACTTCAAATGAATGTAAATGCAACACTTCCTTGCAAGGAAATAGCGTTTGCAGATGTTTACCTATCGTAGCAATAGAGTTCCAATGCTTCTTAAAACGCGATATCGCATCTCATTTCCATCTTTCATGGTAAGATATAATATGATTTGCGAAGTGTTATGTATTCCTCGTCTACACTTCAAATGAATGTGAATGCGACACTTCCTCGCTAGGAAATAGCGTTTGCAGATGTCTACGTATCGTAGCAATAGATATGTAATGCTTCTTAAAACGCGATGTCGCATCTCATTTCTATGTTTCATGGCTAGATATAATATGATTTGCGAAGTGTTATGTATTCCTCGTCTACACTTCAAATGATTGTAAATGCGACACTTCCTTGCTAGGAAATAGCGTCTGCAGATGTCTAGGTATCGTAGCGATAGTGTTCTAATGCTTCCTAAAACGCGATATCGCATCTCATTTCTATGTTTCATGGTAAGATATAATATGATTTGCGAAGTGTTATGTATTCCTCGTCTACACTTCAAATGAATGTGAATGCGACACTTCCTCGCTAGGAAATAGCGTTTGCAGATGTCTACGTATCGTAGCAATAGATATGTAATGCTTCTTAAAACGCGATGTCGCATGTCATTTCTATGTTTCATGGCTAGATATAATATGATTTGCGAAGTGTTATGTATTCCTCGTCTACACTTCAAATGAATGTAAATGCGACACTTCCTTGCTAGGAAATAGCGTCTGCAGATGTCTAGGTATCGTAGCGATAGTGTTCTAATGCTTCCTAAAACGCGATATCGCATCTCATTTCTATGTTTCATGGTAAGATACAATATGATTTGCGAAGTGTTATGTATTCCTCGTCTACACTTCAAATGAATGTGAATGCGACACTTCCTCGCTAGGAAATAGCGTTTGCAGGTGTCTACATATCGCACCAATAGATTTCTAACCCTTCTTAAAACGCGATATCGCATCTCATTTCTATGTTTCATGGTAAGACATAATATGATTTGCGAAGTATCATGTATTCCTCGTCTACACTTCAGATGAATGTAAATGCAACACTTCTTTGCAAGGAAATAGCGTCTGCAGATGTTTACCTATCGTAGCAATAGAGTTCTAATGCTTCTTAAAACGCGATATCGCATCTCATTTCTATGTTTCGTGGTAAGATATAATATGATTTGCGAAGTGTTATGTATTCCTCGTCTGCACTTCAAATGAATGTAAATGCGACACTTCCTTGCAAGGCAATAGCGTTTGCAGATGTCTACGTATCGTAGCAATAGAGTTCTTATGATTCTTAATACGCGATATCGCATCTCATTTCTATGTTTCATGGTAAGGTATATTATGATTTGCGAAGTGTCATGTATTCCACGTCTACACTTCAAATGAATGTAAATGCGACACTTCCTTGCTAGGAAATAGCGTCTGCAGATGTCTAGGTATCGTAGCAATAGAGTTCAAATGCTTCTTAAAACGAGATATTGCATCTCATATCTATGTTTCATGATAAGATATAATATTCATTGCGAAGTGTTATGCATTCCTCGTATACGATTCAAATGAATGTAAATGCGACACTTCCTTGCAAGGAAATAGCGTTTGCAGTTTTCAACGTATCGTAGCAATAGAGTTCTTATGATTCTTAAAACGCGATATCGCATCTCATTTCCATCTTTCATGGTAAGATATAATATGATTTGCGAAGTGTTATGTATTCCTCCTCTACACTACAAATGAATGTGAATGCGACACTTCCTCGCTAGGAAATAGCGTTTGCAGATGTCTACGTATCGTAGCAATAGATATGTAATGCTTCTTAAAACGCGATGTCGCATGTTATTTCTATGTTTCATGGCTAGATATAATATGATTTGCGAAGTGTTATGTATTCCTCGTCTACACTTCAAATGAATGTAAATGTGACACTTCCTTGCTAGGAAATAGCGTCTGCAGATGTCTAGGTATCGTAGCGATAGTGTTCTAATGCTTCCTAAAACGCGATATCGCATCTCATTTCTATGTTTCATGGTAAGATATAATATGATTTGCGAAGTGTTATGTATTCCTCGTCTACACTTCAAATGAATGTGAATGCGACACTTCCTCGCTAGGAAATAGCGTTTGCAGGTGTCTACATATCGCACCAATAGATTTCTAACCCTTCTTAAAACGCGATATCGCATCTCATTTCTATGTTTCATGGTAAGACATAATATGATTTGCGAAGTATCATGTATTCCTCGTCTACACTTCAGATGAATGTAAATGCAACACTTCCTTGCAAGGAAATAGCGTCTGCAGATGTTTACCTATCGTAGCAATAGAGTTCTAATGCTTCTTAAAACGCGATATCGCATCTCATTTCTATGTTTCGTGGTAAGATATAATATGATTTGCGAAGTGTTATGTATTCCTCGTCTGCACTTCAAATGAATGTAAATGCGACACTTCCTTGCAAGGAAATAGCGTTTGCAGATGTCTACGTATCGTAGCAATAGAGTTCTTATGATTCTTAATACGCGATATCGCATCTCATTTCTATGTTTCATGGTAAGGTATATTATGATTTGCGAAGTGTCATGTATTCCACGTCTACACTTCAAATGAATGTAAATGCGACACTTCCTTGCTAGGAAATAGCGTCTGCAGATGTCTAGGTATCGTAGCAATAGAGTTCAAATGCTTCTTAAAACGAGATATTGCATCTCATATCTATGTTTCATGATAAGACATAATATGATTTGCGAAGTATCATGTATTCCTCGTCTACACTTCAAATGAATGTAAATGCAACACTTCCTTGCAAGGAAATAGCGTCTGCAGATGTTTACCTATCGTAGCAATAGAGTTCTAATGCTTCTTAAAACGCGATATCGCATCTCATTTCTATGTTTCGTGGTAAGATATAATATGATTTGCGAAGTGTTATGTATTCCTCGTCTGCACTTCAAATGAATGTAAATGCGACACTTCATTGCAAGGAAATAGCGTTTGCAGATGTCTACGTATCGTAGCAATAGAGTTCTTATGATTCTTAATACGCGATATCGCATCTCATTTCTATGTTTCATGGTAAGGTACATTATGATTTGCGATGTGTCATGTATTCCACGTCTACACTTCAAATGAATGTAAATGCGACACTTCCTCGCTAGGAAATAGCGTTTGCAGATGTCTACGTATCGTAGCAATAGATATGTAATGCTTCTTAAAACGCGATGTCGCATGTCATTTCTATGTTTCATGGCTAGATATAATATGATTTGCGAAGTGTTATGTATTCCTCGTCTACACTTCAAATGAATGTAAATGCGACACTTCCTTGCTAGGAAATAGCGTCTGCAGATGTCTAGGTATCGTAGCGATAGTGTTCTAATGCTTCCTCAAACGCGATATCGCATCTCATTTCTATGTTTCATGGTAAGATATAATATGATTTGCGAAGTGTTATGTATTCCTCGTCTACACTTCAAATGAATGTGAATGCGACACTTCCTCGCTGGGAAATAGCGTTTGCAGGTGTCTACATATCGCACCAATAGATTTCTAACCCTTCTTAAAACGCGATATCGCATCTCATTTCTATGTTTCATGGTAAGACATAATATGATTTGCGAAGTGTCATGTATTCCTCGTCTACACTTCAAATGAATGTAAATGCGACACTTCCTTGCTAGGAAATAGCGTCTGCAGATGTCTAGATATCGTAGCAATAGAGTTCAAATGCTTCTTAAAACGAGATATTGCATCTCATATCTATGTTTCATGATAAGATATAATATTCATTGCGAAGTGTTATGCATTCCTCGTATACGATTCAAATGAATGTAAATGCGACACTTCCTTGCAAGGAAATAGCGTTTGCAGTTTTCAACGTATCGTAGCAATAGAGTTCTTATGATTCTTAAAACGCGATATCGCATCTCATTTCCATCTTTCATGGTAAGATATAATATGATTTGCGAAGTGTTATGTATTCCTCGTCTACACTACAAATGAATGTGAATGCGACACTTCCTCGCTAGGAAATAGCGTTTGCAGATGTCTACGTATCGTAGCAATAGATATGCAATGCTTCTTAAAACGCGATGTCGCATATCATTTCTATGTTTCATGGCTAGATATAATATGATTTGCGAAGTGTTATGTATTCCTCGTCTACACTTCAAATGAATGTAAATGCGACACTTCCTTGCTAGGAAATAGCGTCTGCAGATGTCTAGGTATCGTAGCGATAGTGTTCTAATGCTTCCTAAAACGCGATATCGCATCTCATTTCTATGTTTCATGGTAAGATATAATATGATTTGCGAAGTGTTATGTATTCCTCGTCTACACTTCAAATGAATGTGAATGCGACACTTCCTCGCTAGGAAATAGCGTTTGCAGATGTCTACATATCGTAGCAATAGATTTCTAATCCTTCTTAAAACGCGATATCGCATCTCATTTCTATGTTTCATGGTAAGACATAATATGATTTGCGAAGTGTCATGTATTCCTCGTCTACACTTCAAATGAATGTAAATGCAACACTTCCTTCCAAGGAAATAGCGTTTGCAGATGTTTACCTATCGTAGCAATAGAGTTCTAATGCTTCTTAATACGCGATATCGCATCTCATTTCCATCTTTCATGGTAAGATATAATATGATTTGCGAAGTGTTATGTATTCCTCGTCTACACTTCAAATGAATGTGAATGCGACACTTCCTCGCTAGGAAATAGCGTTTGCAGATGTCTACGTATCGTAGCAATAGATATGTAATGCTTCTTAAAACGCGATGTCGCATCTCATTTCCATGTTTCATGGCTAGATATAATATGATTTGCGAAGTGTTATGTATTCCTCGTCTACACTTCAAATGATTGTAAATGCGACACTTCCTTGCTAGGAAATAGCGTCTGCAGATGTCTAGGTATCGTAGCGATAGTGTTCTAATGCTTCCTAAAACGCGATATCGCATCTCATTTCTATGTTTCATGGTAAGATATATTATGATTTGCGAAGTGTTATGTATTCCTCGTCTACACTTCAAATGAATGTGAATGCGACACTTCCTCGCTAGGAAATAGCGTTTGCAGATGTCTACATATCGCAGCAATAGATTTCTAATCCTTCTTAAAACGCGATATCGCATCTCATTTCTATGTTTCATGGTAAGACATAATATGATTTGCGAAGTGTCATGTATTCCTCGTCTACACTTCAAATGAATGTAAATGTAACACTTCCTTGCAAGGAAATAGCGTCTGCAGATGTTTACCTATCGTAGCAATAGAGTTCTAATGCTTCTTAAAACGCGATATCGCATCTCATTTCTATGTTTCATGGTAAGATATAATATGATTTGCGAAGTGTTATGTATTCCTCGTCTGCACTTCAAATGAATGTAAATGCTACACTTCCTTGCAAGGAAATAGCGTTTGCAGATGTCTACGTATCGTAGCAATAGAGTTCTTATGATTCTTAATACGCGATATCGCATCTCATTTCTATGTTTCATGGTAAGGTATAATATGATTTGCGAAGTGTCATGTATTCCTCGTCTACATTTCAAATGAATGTAAATGCGACACTTCCTTGCTAGGAAATAGCGTCTGCAGATGTCTAGGTATCGTAGCAATAGAGTTCAAATGCTTCTTAAAACGAGATATTGCATCTCATATTTATGTTTCATGATAAGATATAATATTCATTGCGAAGTGTTATGCATTCCTCGTATATGATTCAAATGAATGTAAATGCGACTCTTCCTTGCAAGGAAATAGCGTTTGCAGTTTTCTACGTATCGTAGCAATAGAGTTCTTATGATTCTTAAAACGCGATATCGCATCTCATTTCCATCTTTCATGGTAAGATATAATATGGTTTGCGAAGTGTTATGTATTCCTCGTCTACACTTCAAATGAATGTAAATGCGACACTTCCTCGCTAGGAAATAGCGTTTGCAGATGTCTACGTATCGTAGCAATAGATATGTAATGCTTCTTAAAACGCGATGTCGCATCTCATTTCTATGTTTCATGGCTAGATATAATATGATTTGCGAAGTGTTATGTATTCCTCGTCTACACTTCAAATGATTCTAAATGCGACACTTCCTTGCTAGGAAATAGCGTCTGCAGATGTCTAGGTATCGTAGCGATAGTGTTCTAATGCTTCCCAAAACGCGATATCGCATCTCATTTCTATGTTTCATGGTAAGATATAATATGATTTGCGAAGTGTTATGTATTCCACGTCTACACTTCAAATGAATGTGAATGCGACACTTCCTCGCTAGGAAATAGCGTTTGCAGATGTCTACGTATCGTAGCAATAGATATGTAATGCTTCTTAAAACGCGATGTCGCATGTCATTTCTATGTTTCATGGCTAGATATAATATGATTTGCGAAGTGTTATGTATTCCTCGTCTACACTTCAAATGAATGTAAATGCGACACTTCCTTGCTAGGAAATAGCGTCTGCAGATGTCTAGGTATCGTAGCGATAGTGTTCTAATGCTTCCTAAAACGCGATATCGCATCTCATTTCTATGTTTCATGGTAAGATATAATATGATTTGCGAAGTGTTATGTATTCCTCGTCTACACTTCAAATGAATGTAAATGCGACACTTCCTTGCAAGGAAATAGCGTTTGCAGATGTCTACGTATCGTAGCAATAGAGTTCTTATGATTCTTAATACGCGATATCGCATCTCATTTCTATGTTTCATGGTAAGGTATATTATGATTTGCGAAGTGTCATGTATTCCACGTCTACACTTCAAATGAATGTAAATGCGACACTTCCTTGCTAGGAAATAGCGTCTGCAGATGTCTAGGTATCGTAGCAATATAGTTCAAATGATTCTTAAAACGAGATATTGCATCTCATATCTATGTTTCATGATAAGATATAATATTCATTGCGAAGTGTTATGCATTCCTCGTATACGATTCAAATGAATGTAAATGCGACACTTCCTTGCAAGGAAATAGCGTTTGCAGTTTTCAACGTATCGTAGCAATAGAGTTCTTATGATTCTTAAAACGCGATATCGCATCTCATTTCCATCTTTCATGGTAAGATATAATATGATTTGCGAAGTGTTATGTATTCCTCGTCTACACTACAAATGAATGTGAATGCGACACTTCCTCGCTAGGAAATAGCGTTTGCAGATGTCTACGTATCGTAGCAATAGATATGTAATGCTTCTTAAAACGCGATGTCGCATATCATTTCTATGTTTCATGGCTAGATATAATATGATTTGCGAAGTGTTATGTATTCCTCGTCTACACTTCAAATGAATGTAAATGCGACACTTCCTTGCTAGGAAATAGCGTCTGCAGATGTCTAGGTATCGTAGCGATAGTGTTCTAATGCTTCCTAAAACGCGATATCGCATCTCATTTCTATGTTTCATGGTAAGATATAATATGATTTGCGAAGTGTTATGTATTCCTCGTCTACACTTCAAATGAATGTGAATGCGACACTTCCTCGCTAGGAAATAGCGTTTGCAGATGTCTACATATCGTAGCAATAGATTTCTAATCCTTCTTAAAACTCGATATCGCATCTCATTTCTATGTTTCATGGTAAGACATAATATGATTTGCGAAGTGTCATGTATTCCTCGTCTACACTTCAAATGAATGTAAATGCAACACTTCCTTGCAAGGAAATAGCGTTTGCAGATGTTTACCTATCGTAGCAATAGAGTTCTAATACTCCTTAATACGCGATATCGCATCTCATTTCTATGTTTCATGGTAAGATATAATATGATTTGCGAAGTGTTATGTATTCCTCGTCTGCACTTCAAATGAATGTAAATGCGTCACTTCCTTGCAAGGAAATAGCGTTTGCAGATGTCTACGTATCGTAGCAATAGAGTTCTTATGATTCTTAAAACGCGATATCGCATCTCATTTCTATGTTTCATGGTAAGATATAATATGATTTGCGAAGTGTCATGTGTTCCACGTCTACACTTCAAATGAATGTAAATGCGACACTTCCTTGCAAGGAAATAGCGTTTGCAGATGTCTACGTATCGTAGCAATAGAGTTCTTATGATTCTTAGTACGCGATATCGCATCTCATTTCTATGTTTCATGGTAAGGTATATTATGATTTGCGAAGTGTCATGTATTCCACGTCTACACTTCAAATGAATGTAAATGCGACACTTCCTTGCTAGGAAATAGCGTCTGCAGATGTCTAGGTATCGTAGCAATAGAGTTCAAATGCTTCTTAAAACGAGATATTGCATCTCATATCTATGTTTCATGATAAGACATAATATGATTTGCGAAGTATCATGTATTCCTCGTCTACACTTCAAATGAATGTAAATGCAACACTTCCTTGCAAGGAAATAGCGTCTGCAGATGTTTACCTATCGTAGCAATAGAGTTCTAATGCTTCTTAAAACGCGATATCGCATCTCATTTCTATGTTTCGTGGTAAGATATAATATGATTTGCGAAGTGTTATGTATTCCTCGTCTGCACTTCAAATGAATGTAAATGCGACACTTCATTGCAAGGAAATAGCGTTTGCAGATGTCTACGTATCGTAGCAATAGAGTTCTTATGATTCTTAATACGCGATATCGCATCTCATTTCTATGTTTCATGGTAAGGTACATTATGATTTGCGATGTGTCATGTATTCCACGTCTACACTTCAAATGAATGTAAATGCGACACTTCCTCGCTAGGAAATAGCGTTTGCAGATGTCTACGTATCGTAGCAATAGATATGTAATGCTTCTTAAAACGCGATGTCGCATGTCATTTCTATGTTTCATGGCTAGATATAATATGATTTGCGAAGTGTTATGTATTCCTCGTCTACACTTCAAATGAATGTAAATGCGACACTTCCTTGCTAGGAAATAGCGTCTGCAGATGTCTAGGTATCGTAGCGATAGTGTTCTAATGCTTCCTCAAACGCGATATCGCATCTCATTTCTATGTTTCATGGTAAGATATAATATGATTTGCGAAGTGTTATGTATTCCTCGTCTACACTTCAAATGAATGTGAATGCGACACTTCCTCGCTAGGAAATAGCGTTTGCAGGTGTCTACATATCGCACCAATAGATTTCTAACCCTTCTTAAAACGCGATATCGCATCTCATTTCTATGTTTCATGGTAAGACATAATATGATTTGCGAAGTGTCATGTATTCCTCGTCTACACTTCAAATGAATGTAAATGCGACACTTCCTTGCTAGGAAATAGCGTCTGCAGATGTCTAGGTATCGTAGCAATAGAGTTCAAATGCTTCTTAAAACGAGATATTGCATCTCATATCTATGTTTCATGATAAGATATAATATTCATTGCGAAGTGTTATGCATTCCTCGTATACGATTCAAATGAATGTAAATGCGACACTTCCTTGCAAGGAAATAGCGTTTGCAGTTTTCAACGTATCGTAGCAATAGAGTTCTTATGATTCTTAAAACGCGATATCGCATCTCATTTCCATCTTTCATGGTAAGATATAATATGATTTGCGAAGTGTTATGTATTCCTCGTCTACACTACAAATGAATGTGAATGCGACACTTCCTCGCTAGGAAATAGCGTTTGCAGATGTCTACGTATCGTAGCAATAGATATGCAATGCTTCTTAAAACGCGATGTCGCATATCATTTCTATGTTTCATGGCTAGATATAATATGATTTGCGAAGTGTTATGTATTCCTCGTCTACACTTCAAATGAATGTAAATGTGACACTTCCTTGCTAGGAAATAGCGTCTGCAGATGTCTAGGTATCGTAGCGATAGTGTTCTAATGCTTCCTAAAACGCGATATCGCATCTCATTTCTATGTTTCATGGTAAGATATAATATGATTTGCGAAGTGTTATGTATTCCTCGTCTACACTTCAAATGAATGTGAATGCGACACTTCCTCGCTAGGAAATAGCGTTTGCAGATGTCTACATATCGTAGCAATAGATTTCTAATCCTTCTTAAAACGCGATATCGCATCTCATTTCTATGTTTCATGGTAAGACATAATATGATTTGCGAAGTGTCATGTATTCCTCGTCTACACTTCAAATGAATGTAAATGCAACACTTCCTTCCAAGGAAATAGCGTTTGCAGATGTTTACCTATCGTAGCAATAGAGTTCTAATGCTTCTTAATACGCGATATCGCATCTCATTTCCATCTTTCATGGTAAGATATAATATGATTTGCGAAGTGTTATGTATTCCTCGTCTACACTTCAAATGAATGTGAATGCGACACTTCCTCGCTAGGAAATAGCGTTTGCAGATGTCTACGTATCGTAGCAATAGATATGTAATGCTTCTTAAAACGCGATGTCGCATCTCATTTCCATGTTTCATGGCTAGATATAATATGATTTGCGAAGTGTTATATATTCCTCGTCTACACTTCAAATGATTGTAAATGCGACACTTCCTTGCTAGGAAATAGCGTCTGCAGATGTCTAGGTATCGTAGCGATAGTGTTCTAATGCTTCCTAAAACGCGATATCGCATCTCATTTCTATGTTTCATGGTAAGATATATTATGATTTGCGAAGTGTTATGTATTCCTCGTCTACACTTCAAATGAATGTGAATGCGACACTTCCTCGCTAGGAAATAGCGTTTGCAGATGTCTACATATCGCAGCAATAGATTTCTAATCCTTCTTAAAACGCGATATCGCATCTCATTTCTATGTTTCATGGTAAGACATAATATGATTTGCGAAGTGTTATGTATTCCTCGTCTGCACTTCAAATGAATGTAAATGCTACACTTCCTTGCAAGGAAATAGCGTTTTCAGATGTCTACGTATCGTAGCAATAGAGTTCTTATGATTCTTAATACGCGATATCGCATCTCATTTCTATGTTTCATGGTAAGGTATAATATGATTTGCGAAGTGTCATGTATTCCTCGTCTACATTTCAAATGAATGTAAATGCGACACTTCCTTGCTAGGAAATAGCGTCTGCAGATGTCTAGGTATCGTAGCAATAGAGTTCAAATGCTTCTTAAAACGAGATATTGCATCTCATATTTATGTTTCATGATAAGATATAATATTCATTGCGAAGTGTTATGCATTCCTCGTATATGATTCAAATGAATGTAAATGCGACTCTTCCTTGCAAGGAAATAGCGTTTGCAGTTTTCTACGTATCGTAGCAATAGAGTTCTTATGATTCTTAAAACGCGATATCGCATCTCATTTCCATCTTTCATGGTAAGATATAATATGGTTTGCGAAGTGTTATGTATTCCTCGTCTACACTTCAAATGAATGTAAATGCGACACTTCCTCGCTAGGAAATAGCGTTTGCAGATGTCTACGTATCGTAGCAATAGATATGTAATGCTTCTTAAAACGCGATGTCGCATCTCATTTCTATGTTTCATGGCTAGATATAATATGATTTGCGAAGTGTTATGTATTCCTCGTCTACACTTCAAATGATTCTAAATGCGACACTTCCTTGCTAGGAAATAGCGTCTGCAGATGTCTAGGTATCGTAGCGATAGTGTTCTAATGCTTCCCAAAACGCGATATCGCATCTCATTTCTATGTTTCATGGTAAGATATAATATGATTTGCGAAGTGTTATGTATTCCACGTCTACACTTCAAATGAATGTGAATGCGACACTTCCTCGCTAGGAAATAGCGTTTGCAGATGTCTACGTATCGTAGCAATAGATATGTAATGCTTCTTAAAACGCGATGTCGCATGTCATTTCTATGTTTCATGGCTAGATATAATATGATTTGCGAAGTGTTATGTATTCCTCGTCTACACTTCAAATGAATGTAAATGCGACACTTCCTTGCTAGGAAATAGCGTCTGCAGATGTCTAGGTATCGTAGCGATAGTGTTCTAATGCTTCCTAAAACGCGATATCGCATCTCATTTCTATGTTTCATGGTAAGATATAATATGATTTGCGAAGTGTTATGTATTCCTCGTCTACACTTCAAATGAATGTAAATGCGACACTTCCTTGCAAGGAAATAGCGTTTGCAGATGTCTACGTATCGTAGCAATAGAGTTCTTATGATTCTTAATACGCGATATCGCATCTCATTTCTATGTTTCATGGTAAGGTATATTATGATTTGCGAAGTGTCATGTATTCCACGTCTACACTTCAAATGAATGTAAATGCGACACTTCCTTGCTAGGAAATAGCGTCTGCAGATGTCTAGGTATCGTAGCAATAGAGTTCAAATGATTCTTAAAACGAGATATTGCATCTCATATCTATGTTTCATGATAAGATATAATATTCATTGCGAAGTGTTATGCATTCCTCGTATACGATTCAAATGAATGTAAATGCGACACTTCCTTGCAAGGAAATAGCGTTTGCAGTTTTCAACGTATCGTAGCAATAGAGTTCTTATGATTCTTAAAACGCGATATCGCATCTCATTTCCATCTTTCATGGTAAGATATAATATGATTTGCGAAGTGTTATGTATTCCTCGTCTACACTACAAATGAATGTGAATGCGACACTTCCTCGCTAGGAAATAGCGTTTGCAGATGTCTACGTATCGTAGCAATAGATATGTAATGCTTCTTAAAACGCGATGTCGCATATCATTTCTATGTTTCATGGCTAGATATAATATGATTTGCGAAGTGTTATGTATTCCTCGTCTACACTTCAAATGAATGTAAATGCGACACTTCCTTGCTAGGAAATAGCGTCTGCAGATGTCTAGGTATCGTAGCGATAGTGTTCTAATGCTTCCTAAAACGCGATATCGCATCTCATTTCTATGTTTCATGGTAAGATATAATATGATTTGCGAAGTGTTATGTATTCCTCGTCTACACTTCAAATGAATGTGAATGCGACACTTCCTCGCTAGGAAATAGCGTTTGCAGATGTCTACATATCGTAGCAATAGATTTCTAATCCTTCTTAAAACTCGATATCGCATCTCATTTCTATGTTTCATGGTAAGACATAATATGATTTGCGAAGTGTCATGTATTCCTCGTCTACACTTCAAATGAATGTAAATGCAACACTTCCTTGCAAGGAAATAGCGTTTGCAGATGTTTACCTATCGTAGCAATAGAGTTCTAATACTTCTTAATACGCGATATCGCATCTCATTTCTATGTTTCATGGTAAGATATAATATGATTTGCGAAGTGTTATGTATTCCTCGTCTGCACTTCAAATGAATGTAAATGCGACACTTCCTTGCAAGGAAATAGCGTTTGCAGATGTCTACGTATCGTAGCAATAGAGTTCTTATGATTCTTAAAACGCGATATCGCATCTCATTTCTATGTTTCATGGTAAGATATAATATGATTTGCGAAGTGTCATGTGTTCCACGTCTACACTTCAAATGAATGTAAATGCGACACTTCCTTGCTAGGAAATAGCGTCTGCAGATGTCTAGGTATCGTAGCAATAGAGTTCTAATGCTTCTTAAAACGAGATATTGCATCTCATATCTATGTTTCATGATAAGATATAATATTCATTGCGAAGTGTTATGCATTCCTCGTCTACGATTCAAATGAATGTAAATGCGACACTTCCTTGCAAGGAAATAGCGTTTGCAGTTGTCTACGTATCGTAGCAATAGAGTTCTTATGATTCTTAAAACGCGATATCGCATCTCATTTCTATGTCTCATGGTAAGATATAATATGATTTGCGAAGTGTTATATATTCCTCGTCTACACTTCAAATGAGTATAAATGCGATACTTCCTTGCTAGGAAGTAGCGTTTGCAGATGTCTACGTATCGTAGCAATAGTGTTCTTATGATTCTTAAAACGCGATAACGCATCTCATTTCTATGTTTCATGGTAAGATATAATATGATTTGCGAAGTGTTATGTATTCCTCGTCTACACTTCAAATGAATGTAAATGCGGCACTTCCTTGCTAGGAAATAGGGTCTGGAGATGCCTAGGTATCGTAGCGATAACGTTCTAATGCTTCTTTAAACGCGATATCGCATCTCATATCTATGTTTCATGATAAGATATAATATTCATTGCGAATTGTTATGCATTCCTCGTATACGATTCAAATGAATGTAAATGCGACACTTCCTTGCTAGGAAATAGCGTTTGCAGATGTCTACCTACCGTAGCAATAGGGTTCTAATGCTTCTTAAAACGCGAAATCGCATCTCATTTCTATGTTTCATGGTAAGATATAATATGATTAGCGAAGTGTTATGTATTCCTCGTCTGCACTTCAAATGAATGTAAATGCGACACTTCCTTGCAAGGAAATAGCGTTTGCAGATGTCTACGTATCGTACCAATAGAGTTCTTATGATTCTTAATACGCGATATCGCATCTCATTTCTATGTTTCATGGTAAGATATAATATGATTTGCGAGGTGTTATGTATTCCTCGTCTACACTTCAAATGAATGTAAATGCGACACTTCCTTGCAAGGTAATAGCGTTTGCAGATGTCTACCTATCGTAGCAATAGAGTTCTAATGCTTCTTAAAACGCGATATCGCATCTCATTTCTATGTTTCATGGTAAGATGTAATATGATTTGCTAAGTGTTATGTATTCCTCGTCTACACTTCAAATGAATGTAAATGCGACACTTCCTTGCAAGGAAGTAGCGATTGCAGATGTCTACGTATCGAAGCAATAGAGTTCTAATGCTTCTTAAAACGCGATATCGCATCTCATTTCTATGTTTCATGGTAAGATATAATATGATTTGCGAAGTGTTATGTATTCCTCGTCTACACTTCAAATGAATGTAAATGCGACACTTCCTTGCAAGGAAATAGCGTTTGCAGATGTCTACCTATCGTAGCGATAGAGTTCTAATGCTTCTTAAAACGCTATATCGCATTTCATTTCTATGTTTCATGGTAAGATTTAATATGATTTGCGAAGTGTTATGTATTCCTCGTCTACACTTCAAATGAATGTAAATGCGACACTTCCTTGCAAGGAAATAGCGTCTGCAGATGTCTACGTATCGTAGCAATAGAGTTCTTATGATTCTTAAAACGCGATATTGCATCTTACTTCTATGTTTCATGGTAAGATATAATATGATTTGCGAAGTGTCATGTGTTCCACGTCTACACTTCAAATGAATGTAAATGCGACACTTCCTTGCTAGGAAATAGCGTCTGCAGATGTCTAGGTATCGTAGCAATAGAGTTCTAATGCTTCTTAAAACGAGGTATTGCATCTCATATCTATGTTTCATGATAAGATATAATTTTCATTGCGAAGTGTTATGCATTCCACGTCTACGATTCAAATGAATGTAAATGCGACACTTCCTTGCAAGGAAATAGCGTTTGCAGTTGTCTACGTATCGTAGCAATAGAGTTCTTATGATTCTTAAAACGCGATATCGCATCTCATTTCTATCTTTCATGGTAAGATATAATATGATTTGTGAAGTGTTATGTATTCCTCGTCTACACTTCAAATGAATGTGAATGCGACACTTCCTTGCTAGGAGATAGCGTTTGCAGATGTCTACGTATCGTAGCAATAGTGATCTTATGATTCTTAAAACGCGATATCGCATCTCATTTCTATGTTTCATGGTAAGATATAATATGATTTGCGAAGTGTTATATATTCCTCGTCTACACTTCAAATGAGTATAAATGCGATACTTCCTTGCTAGGAAGTAGCGTTTGCAGATGTCTACGTATCGTAGCAATAGTGTTCTTATGATTCTTAAAACGCGATAACGCATCTCATTTCTATGTTTCATGGTAAGATATAATATGATTTGCGAAGTGTTATGTATTCCTCGTCTACACTTCAAATGAATGTAAATGCGGCACTTCCTTGCTAGGAAATAGGGTCTGGAGATGCCTAGGTATCGTAGCGATAACGTTCTAATGCTTCTTAAAACGCAATATCGCATCTCATATCTATGTTTCATGATAAGATATAATATTCATTGCGAATTGTTATGCATTCCTCGTATACGATTCAAATGAATGTAAATGCGACACTTCCTTGCTAGGAAATAGCGTTTGCAGATGTCTACCTACCGTAGCAATAGGGTTCTAATGCTTCTTAAAACGCGAAATCGCATCTCATTTCTATGTTTCATGGTAAGATATAACATGATTTGCGAAGTGTTATGTATTCCTCGTCTGCACTTCAAATGAATGTAAATGCGACACTTCCTTGCAAGGAAATAGCGTTTGCAGATGTCTACGTATCGTACCAATAGAGTTCTTATGATTCTTAATACGCGATATCGCATCTCATTTCTATGTTTCATGGTAAGATATAATATGATTTGCGAGGTGTTATGTATTCCTCGTCTACACTTCAAATGAATGTAAATGCGACACTTCCTTGCAAGGTAATAGCGTTTGCAGATGTCTACCTATCGTAGCAATAGAGTTCTAATGCTTCTTAAAACGCGATATCGCATCTCATTTCTATGTTTCATGGTAAGATGTAATATGATTTGCTAAGTGTTATGTATTCCTCGTCTACACTTCAAATGAATGTAAATGCGACACTTCCTTGCAAGGAAGTAGCGATTGCAGATGTCTACGTATCGAAGCAATAGAGTTCTAATGCTCCTTAAAACGCGATATCGCATCTCATTTCTATGTTTCATGGTAAGATATAATATGATTTGCGAAGTGTTATGTATTCCTCGTCTACACTTCAAATGAATGTAAATGCGACACTTCCTTACAAAGAAATAGCGTTTGCAGATGTCTACGTATCGTAGCAATACATATGTAATAATTCTTAAAACGCGATATCGCATCTCATTTCTACGTTTCATGGTAAGATATAATATGATTTGCGAAGTGTCATGTATTCCTCGTCTACTATCCAAATGAGTGTAAATGCGACACTTCCTAGCAAGGAAATAGCGTTTGCAGATGTCTACGTATCGTAGCTATAGATTTCTAATGCTTCTTAAAAACTGATATCGCATCTCATTTCTATGTTTCATGGTAAGATATAATATGATTTGCGAAGTGTCATGTATTCCTCGTCTACACTTCAAATGAATGTAAATGCAACACTTCCTTGCAAGGAAATAGCGTTTGCAGATGTTTACCTATCGTAGCAGGAGTGTTCTAATGCTTCATAAAACGCGATATCGCATCTCATTTCTATGTTTCATGGTAAGATATAATATGATTTGCGAAGTGTTATGTATTCCTCGTCTACACTTCAAATGAATGTAAATGCGACACTTCCTTGCAAGGAAATAGCGTTTGCAGATGTCTACCTATCGTAGCGATAGAGTTCTAATGCTTCTTAAAACGCTATATCGCATTTCATTTCTATGTTTCATGGTAAGATTTAATATGATTTGCGAAGTGTTATGTATTCCTCGTCTACACTTCAAATGAATGTAAATGCGACACTTCCTTGCAATAAAATAGCGTCTGCAGATGTCTACGTATCGTAGCAATAGAGTTCTTATGATTCTTAAAACGCGATATTGCATCTTATTTCTATGTTTCATGGTAAGATATAATATGATTTGCGAAGTGTCATGTATTCCACGTCTACACTTCAAATGAATGTAAATGCGACACATCCTTGCTAGGAAATAGCGTCTGCAGATGTCTAGGTATCGTAGCAATAGAGTTCTAATGCTTCTTAAAACGAGATATTGCATCTCATATCTATGTTTCATGATAAGATATAATATTCATTGCGAAGTGTTATGCATTCCTCGTCTACGATTCAAATGAATGTAAATGCGACACTTCCTTGCAAGGAAATAGCGTTTGCAGTTGTCTACGTATCGTAGCAATAGAGTTCTTATGATTCTTAAAACGCGATATCGCATCTCATTTCTATCTTTCATGGTAAGATATAATATGATTTGTGAAGTGTTATGTATTCCTCGTCTACACTTCAAATGAATGTGAATGCGACACTTCCTTGCTAGGAGATAGCGTTTGCAGATGTCTACGTATCGTAGCAATAGTGATCTTATGATTCTTAAAACGCGATATCGCATCTCATTTCTATGTTTCATGGTAAGATATAATATGATTTGCGAAGTGTTATATATTCCTCGTCTACACTTCAAATGAGTATAAATGCGATACTTCCTTGCTAGGAAGTAGCGTTTGCAGATGTCTACGTATCGTAGCAATAGTGTTCTTATGATTCTTAAAACGCGATAACGCATCTCATTTCTATGTTTCATGGTAAGATATAATATGATTTGCGAAGTGTTATGTATTCCTCGTCTACACTTCAAATGAATGTAAATGCGGCACTTCCTTGCTAGGAAATAGGGTCTGGAGATGCCTAGGTATCGTAGCGATAACGTTCTAATGCTTCTTAAAACGCGATATCGCATCTCATATCTATGTTTCATGATAAGATATAATATTCATTGCGAATTGTTATGCATTCCTCGTATACGATTCAAATGAATGTAAATGCGACACTTCCTTGCTAGGAAATAGCGTTTGCAGATGTCTACCTACCGTAGCAATAGGGTTCTAATGCTTCTTAAAACGCGAAATCGCATCTCATTTCTATGTTTCATGGTAAGATATAATATGATTTGCGAAGTGTTATGTATTCCTCGTCTGCACTTCAAATGAATGTAAATGCGACACTTCCTTGCAAGGAAATAGCGTTTGCAGATGTCTACGTATCGTACCAATAGAGTTCTTATGATTCTTAATACGCGATATCGCATCTCATTTCTATGTTTCATGGTAAGATATAATATGATTTGCGAGGTGTTATGTATTCCTCGTCTACACTTCAAATGAATGTAAATGCGACACTTCCTTGCAAGGTAATAGCGTTTGCAGATGTCTACCTATCGTAGCAATAGAGTTCTAATGCTTCTTAAAACGCGATATCGCATCTCATTTCTATGTTTCATGGTAAGATGTAATATGATTTGCTAAGTGTTATGTATTCCTCGTCTACACTTCAAATGAATGTAAATGCGACACTTCCTTGCAAGGAAGTAGCGTTTGCAGATGTCTACGTATCGTAGCTATAGATTTCTAATGCTTCTTAAAAAGCGATATCGCATCTCATTTCTATGTTTCATGGTAAGATATAATATGATTTGCGAAGTGTCATGTATTCCTCGTCTACACTTCAAATGAATGTAAATGCAACACTTCCTTGCAAGGAAATAGCGTTTGCAGATGTTTACCTATCGTAGCAGGAGTGTTCTAATGCTTCATAAAACGCGATATCGCATCTCATTTCTATGTTTCATGGTAAGATATAATATGATTTGCGAAGTGTTATGTATTCCTCGTCTACACTTCAAATGAATGTAAATGCGACACTTCCTTGCAAGGAAATAGCGTTTGCAGATGTCTACCTATCGTAGCGATAGAGTTCTAATGCTTCTTAAAACGCTATATCGCATTTCATTTCTATGTTTCATGGTAAGATTTAATATGATTTGCGAAGTGTTATGTATTCCTCGTCTACACTTCAAATGAATGTAAATGCGACACTTCCTTGCAATAAAATAGCGTCTGCAGATGTCTACGTATCGTAGCAATAGATTTCTTATGATTCTTAAAACGCGATATTGCATCTTATTTCTATGTTTCATGGTAAGATATAATATGATTTGCGAAGTGTCATGTATTCCACGTCTACACTTCAAATGAATGTAAATGCGACACATCCTTGCTAGGAAATAGCGTCTGCAGATGTCTAGGTATCGTAGCAATAGAGTTCTAATGCTTCTTAAAACGAGATATTGCATCTCATATCTATGTTTCATGATAAGATATAATATTCATTGCGAAGTGTTATGCATTCCTCGTCTACGATTCAAATGAATGTAAATGCGACACTTCCTTGCAAGGAAATAGCGTTTGCAGTTGTCTACGTATCGTAGCAATAGAGTTCTTATGATTCTTAAAACGCGATATCGCATCTCATTTCTATCTTTCATGGTAAGATATAATATGATTTGTGAAGTGTTATGTATTCCTCGTCTACACTTCAAATGAATGTGAATGCGACACTTCCTTGCTAGGAGATAGCGTTTGCAGATGCCTAGGTATCGTAGCGATAACGTTCTAATGCTTCTTAAAACGCGATATCGCATCTCATTTCTATGTTTCATGGTAAGATATAATATGATTTGCGAAGTGCTATGTATTCCGCGTCTACTCTTCAAATGAATGTAAATGCGACACTTCCTTGCTAGGAAATAGCGTCTGCAGTTGTCTACCTATCGTAGCAATAGTGTTCTAATGCTTCTTAAAACGAGATATCGCATCTCATTTCAATGTTTCATGGTAAGATATAATATGATTTGCGAAGTATTATGTATTCCTCGTCTACACTTCATATGAATGTGAATGCGACACTTCCTCGCTAGGAAATAGCGTTTGCAGATGTCTACGTATCGTAGCAATAGATTTCTAATGCTTCTTAAAACGCGATATCGCATCTCATTTCTATGTTTCATGGTAAGATGTAATATGATTTGCGAAGTGTTATGTATTCCTCGTCTACACCTCAAATGAATGTGAATGCGACACTTCCTCGCTAGGAAATAACGGATGCAGATGTCTACGTATCGTAGCAATAGAGTTCAGATGATTCTTAAAACGCGATATCGCATCTCATTTCTATGTTTCATGGTAAGATATAATATGATTTGCGAAGTGTTATGTATTCCTCGTCTACACTTCAAATGAATGTAAATGCGACACTTCCTTGCTAGGAAATAGCGTCTGCAGATGTCTAGGTATCGTAGCGATAGAGTTCTAATGCTTCTTTAAACGCGATATCGCATCTCATTTCCATGTTTCATGGTAGGATATAATATGATTTGCGAAGTGTTATGTATTCCTCGTCTACACTTCAAATGAATGTAAATGCGACACTTCCTTGCAAAGAAATAGCGTTTGCAGATGTCTACGTATCGTAGCAATAGATATGGAATGCTTCTTAAAACGCGATATCGCATCTCATTTCCACGTTTCATGGTAAGACATAATATGATTTGCGAAGTGTCATGTATTCCTCGTCTACTATTCAAATGAGTGTAAAAGCGACACTTCTTTGCAAGGAAATGGCGTTTGCAGATGTCTACCTATCGTTGCAATAGAGGTCTAATGCTTCTTAAAACGCGATATCGCATCTCATTCCTATGTTTCATGGTAAGATATAATATGATTTGCGAAGTGTTAAGTATTCCTCGTCTACACTTCAAATGAATGTAAATGCGACACTTCCTTGCAACGAAATAGCGTTTGCAGATGTCTACGTATCGTAGCAATAGATATGTAATGCTTCTTAAGACGCGATATCGCATCCCATTTCTACGTTTCATGGTAAGATATAATATGATTTGCGAAGTGTCAAGTATTCCTCGTCTACTATTCAAATGAGTGTAAATGCGTCACTTCCTAGCAAGGAAATAGCGTTTGCAGATGTCTACGTATCGTAGCTATAGATTTCTAATGCTTCTTAAAACGCGATATTGCATCTCATTTCTATGTTTCATGGTAAGATATAATATGATTTTCGAAGTGTTACGTATTCCTCGTCTACACTTCAAATGAATGTAAATGCGACACTTCCTTGCTAGGAAATAGCGTTTGCAGATGTCTACCTACCGTAGCAATAGAGTTCTAATGCTTCTTAAAACGCGATATCGCATCTCATTTCTATGTTTCATGGTAAGATGTAATATGATTTGCGAAGTGTTATGTATTCCTTGTCTACACTTCAAATGAATGTGAATGCGACACTTCCTCGCTAGGAAATAACGGATGCAGATGTCTACGTATCGTAGCAATAGAGTTCAGATGATTCTTAAAACGCGATATCGCATCTCATTTCTATGTTTCATGGTAAGATATAATATGATTTGCGAAGTGTTATGTATTCCTCGTCTACACTTCAAATGAATGTAAATGCGACACTTCCTTGCTAGGAAATAGCGTCTGCAGATGTCTAGGTATCGTAGCAATAGAGTTCAAATGCTTCTTAAAACGAGATATTGCATCTCATATCTATGTTTCATGATAAGATATAATATTCATTGCGAAGTGTTATGCATTCCTCGTCTACGATTCAAATGAATGTAAATGCGACACTTCCTTGCAAGGAAATAGCGTTTGCAGTTGTCTACGTATCGTAGCAATAGAGTTCTTATGATT
Organism: Xylocopa sonorina; assembly: GCF_050948175.1. Taxonomy (NCBI): domain Eukaryota; kingdom Metazoa; phylum Arthropoda; class Insecta; order Hymenoptera; family Apidae; genus Xylocopa; species Xylocopa sonorina. The sequence continues at coordinate 169,521 of NW_027490435.1, read as the reverse complement.
CTTAAAACGCGATATCGCATCTCATTTCTATCTTTCATGGTAAGATATAATATGATTTGTGAAGTGTTATGTATTCCTCGTCTACACTTCAAATGAATGTGAATGCGACACTTCCTTGCTAGGAGATAGCGTTTGCAGATGCCTAGGTATCGTAGCGATAACGTTCTAATGCTTCTTAAAACGCGATATCGCATCTCATTTCTATGTTTCATGGTAAGATATAATATGATTTGCGAAGTGCTATGTATTCCGCGTCTACTCTTCAAATGAATGTAAATGCGACACTTCCTTGCTAGGAAATAGCGTTTGCAGATGTCTACGTATCGTAGCAATAGCTTTCTAATGCTTCTTAAAACGCGATATCGCATCTCATTTCTATGTTTCATGGTAAGATATAATATGATTTGCGAAGTGTTATGTATTCCTCCTCTACACTTCAAATGAATGTAAATGCGACACTTCCTTGCAAGGAAATAGCGTTTGCAGTTGTCTACCTATCGTAGCAATAGTGTTCTAATGCTTCTTAAAACGAGATATCGCATCTCATTTCTATGTTTCATGGTAAGATATAATATGATTTGCGAAGTGTTATGTATTCCTCGTCAACACATCAAATGAATGTAAATGCGATACTTCCTTGCAAGCAAATAGCGTTTGCTGATGTCTACGTATCGAAGCAATAGTGTTCAAATGCTTCTTAAAACGAGATATTGCATCCTATATCTATGTCTCATGATAAGATATAATATTCATTGCGAAGTGTTATGCATTCCTCGTATGCGTTTCAAATGAATGTAAATGCGACACTTCCTTGCAAGGAAATAGCGTTTGCAGTTTTCTACGTATCGTAGCAATAGAGTTCTTATGATTCTTAAAACGCGATATCGCATCTCATTTCCATCTTTCATGGTAGGATATAATATGATTTGCGAAGTGTTATTTATTCCTCGTCTACACTTCAAATGAATGTGAATGCGACACTTCCTCGCTAGGAAATAGCGTTTGCAGATGTCTACATATCGTAGCAATAGATTTCTAATCCTTCTTAAAACGCGATATCGCATCTCATTTCTATGTTTCATGGTAAGATATAATATGATTTGCGAAGTGTTATGTATTCCTCGTCTGCACTTCAAATGAATGTAAATGGGACACTTCCTTGCAAGGAAATAGCGTTTGCAGTTGTCTACCTATCGTAGCAATAGTGTTCTAATGCTTCTTAAAACGAGATATCGCATCTCATTTCAATGTTTCATGGTAAGATATAATATGATTTGCGAAGTATTATGTATTCCTCGTCTACACTTCATATGAATGTGAATGCGACACTTCGTCGCTAGGAAATAGCGTTTGCAGATGTCTACGTATCGTAGCAATAGATTTCTAATGCTTCTTAAAACGCGATATCGCATCTCATTTCTATGTTTCATGGTAAGATGTAATATGATTTGCGAAGTGTTATGTATTCCTCGTCTACACCTCAAATGAATGTGAATGCGACACTTCCTCGCTAGGAAATAACGGATGCAGATGTCTACGTATCGTAGCAATAGAGTTCAGATGATTCTTAAAACGCGATATCGCATCTCATTTCTATGTTTCATGGTAAGATATAATATGATTTGCGAAGTGTTATGTATTCCTCGTCTACACTTCAAATGAATGTAAATGCGACACTTCCTTGCTAGGAAATAGCGTCTGCAGATGTCTAGGTATCGTAGCGATAGAGTTCTAATGCTTCTTTAAACGCGATATCGCATCTCATTTCCATGTTTCATGGTAGGATATAATATGATTTGCGAAGTGTTATGTATTCCTCGTCTACACTTCAAATGAATGTAAATGCGACACTTCCTTGCAAAGAAATAGCGTTTGCAGATGTCTACGTATCGTAGCAATAGATATGGAATGCTTCTTAAAACGCGATATCGCATCTCATTTCCACGTTTCATGGTAAGATATAATATGATTTGCGAAGTGTCATGTATTCCTCGTCTACTATTCAAATGAGTGTAAAAGCGACACTTCTTTGCAAGGAAATGGCGTTTGCAGATGTCTACCTATCGTTGCAATAGAGGTCTAATGCTTCTTAAAACGCGATATCGCATCTCATTCCTATGTTTCATGGTAAGATATAATATGATTTGCGAAGTGTTAAGTATTCCTCGTCTACACTTCAAATGAATGTAAATGCGACACTTCCTTGCAACGAAATAGCGTTTGCAGATGTCTACGTATCGTAGCAATAGATATGTAATGCTTCTTAAGACGCGATATCGCATCCCATTTCTACGTTTCATAGTAAGATATAATATGATTTGCGAAGTGTCAAGTATTCCTCGTCTACTATTCAAATGAGTGTAAATGCGTCACTTCCTAGCAAGGAAATAGCGTTTGCAGATGTCTACGTATCGTAGCTATAGATTTCTAATGCTTCTTAAAACGCGATATTGCATCTCATTTCTATGTTTCATGGTAAGATATAATATGATTTTCGAAGTGTTACGTATTCCTCGTCTACACTTCAAACGAATGTAAATGCGACACTTCCTTGCTAGGAAATAGCGTTTGCAGATGTCTACCTACCGTAGCAATAGAGTTCTAATGCTTCTTAAAACGCGATATCGCATCTCATTTCTATGTTTCATGGTAAGATGTAATATGATTTGCGAAGTGTTATGTATTCCTTGTCTACACTTCAAATGAATGTGAATGCGACACTTCCTCGCTAGGAAATAACGGATGCAGATGTCTACGTATCGTAGCAATAGAGTTCAGATGATTCTTAAAACGCGATATCGCATCTCATTTCTATGTTTCATGGTAAGATATAATATGATTTGCGAAGTGTTATGTATTCCTCGTCTACACTTCAAATGAATGTAAATGCGACACTTCCTTGCTAGGAAATAGCGTCTGCAGATGTCTAGGTATCGTAGCAATAGAGTTCAAATGCTTCTTAAAACGAGATATTGCATCTCATATCTATGTTTCATGATAAGATATAATATTCATTGCGAAGTGTTATGCATTCCTCGTATAAGATTCAAATGAATGTAAATGCGACACTTCCTTGCAAGGAAATTGCGTTTGCAGTTTTCTACGTATCGTAGCAATAGAGTTCTTATGATTCTTAAAACGCGATATCGCATCTCATTTCCATCTTTCATGGTAAGATATAATATGATTTGCGAAGTGTTATGTATTCCTCGTCTACACTTCAAATGAATGTAAATGCGACACTTCCTTGCTAGGAGATACCGTTTGCAGATGCCTAGATATCGTAGCGATAACGTTCTAATGCTTCTTAAAACGCGATATCGCATCTCATTTCTATGTTTCATGGTAAGATATAATATGATTTGCGAAGTGCTATGTATTCCGCGTCTACTCTTCAAATGAATGTAAATGCGACACTTCCTTGCTAGGAAATAGCGTTTGCAGATGTCTACGTATCGTAGCAATAGCTTTCTAATGCTTCTTAAAACGCGATATCGCATCTCATTTCTATGTTTCATGGTAAGATATAATATGATTTGCGAAGTGTTATGTATTCCTCCTCTACACTTCAAATGAATGTAAATGCGACACTTCCTTGCAAGGAAATAGCGTTTGCAGTTGTCTACCTATCGTAGCAATAGTGTTCTAATGCTTCTTAAAACGAGATATCGCATCTCATTTCTATGTTTCATGGTAAGATATAATATGATTTGCGAAGTGTTATGTATTCCTCGTCTACACATCAAATGAATGTAAATGCGATACTTCCTTGCAAGCAAATAGCGTTTGCTGATGTCTACGTATCGAAGCAATAGTGTTCAAATGCTTCTTAAAACGAGATATTGCATCCTATATCTATGTCTCATGATAAGATATAATATTCATTGCGAAGTGTTATGCATTCCTCGTATGCGTTTCAAATGAATGTAAATGCGACACTTCCTTGCAAGGAAATAGCGTTTGCAGTTTTCTACGTATCGTAGCAATAGAGTTCTTATGATTCTTAAAACGCGATATCGCATCTCATTTCCATCTTTCATGGTAGAATATAATATGATTTGCGAAGTGTTATTTATTCCTCGTCTACACTTCAAATGAATGTGAATGCGACACTTCCTCGCTAGGAAATAGCGTTTGCAGATGTCTACATATCGTAGCAATAGATTTCTAATCCTTCTTAAAACGCGATATCGCATCTCATTTCTATGTTTCATGGTAAGATATAATATGATTTGCGAAGTGTTATGTATTCCTCGTCTGCACTTCAAATGAATGTAAATGGGACACTTCCTTGCAGGGAAATAGCGTTTGCAGTTGTCTACCTATCGTAGCAATAGTGTTCTAATGCTTCTTAAAACGAGATATCGCATCTCATTTCAATGTTTCATGGTAAGATATAATATGATTTGCGAAGTATTATGTATTCCTCGTCTACACTTCATATGAATGTGAATGCGACACTTCCTCGCTAGGAAATAGCGTTTGCAGATGTCTACGTATCGTAGCAATAGATTTCTAATGCTTCTTAAAACGCGATATCGCATCTCATTTCTATGTTTCATGGTAAGATGTAATATGATTTGCGAAGTGTTATGTATTCCTCGTCTACACTTCAAATGAATGTGAATGCGACACTTCCTCGCTAGGAAATGACGGATGCAGATGTCTACGTATCGTAGCAATAGAGTTCAGATGATTCTTAAAACGCGATATCGCATCTCATTTCTATGTTTCATGGTAAGATATATTATGATTTGCGAAGTGTTATGTATTCCTCGTCTACACTTCAAATGAATGTAAATGCGACACTTCCTTGCTAGGAAATAGCGTCTGCAGATGTCTAGGTATCGTAGCGATAGAGTTCTAATGCTTCTTTAAACGCGATATCGCATCTCATTTCCATGTTTCATGGTAGGATATAATATGATTTGCGAAGTGTTATGTATTCCTCGTCTACACTTCAAATGAATGTAAATGCGACACTTCCTTGCAAAGAAATAGCGTTTGCAGATGTCTACGTATCGTAGCAATAGATATGGAATGCTTCTTAAAACGCGATATCGCATCTCATTTCCACGTTTCATGGTAAGATATAATATGATTTGCGAAGTGTCATGTATTCCTCGTCTACTATTCAAATGAGTGTAAAAGCGACACTTCTTTGCAAGGAAATGGCGTTTGCAGATGTCTACCTATCGTTGCAATAGAGGTCTAATGCTTCTTAAAACGCGATATCGCATCTCATTCCTATGTTTCATGGTAAGATATAATATGATTTGCGAAGTGTTAAGTATTCCTCGTCTACACTTCAAATGAATGTAAATGCGACACTTCCTTGCAACGAAATAGCGTTTGCAGATGTCTACGTATCGTAGCAATAGATATGTAATGCTTCTTAAGACGCGATATCGCATCCCATTTCTACGTTTCATGGTAAGATATAATATGATTTGCGAAGTGTCAAGTATTCCTCGTCTACTATTCAAATGAGTGTAAATGCGTCACTTCCTAGCAAGGAAATAGCGTTTGCAGATGTCTACGTATCGTAGCTATAGATTTCTAATGCTTCTTAAAACGCGATATTGCATCTCATTTCTATGTTTCATGGTAAGATATAATATGATTTTCGAAGTGTTACGTATTCCTCGTCTACACTTCAAATGAATGTAAATGCGACACTTCCTTGCTAGGAAATAGCGTTTGCAGATGTCTACCTACCGTAGCAATAGAGTTCTAATGCTTCTTAAAACGCGATATCGCATCTCATTTCTATGTTTCATGGTAAGATGTAATATGATTTGCGAAGTGTTATGTATTCCTTGTCTACACTTCAAATGAATGTGAATGCGACACTTCCTCGCTAGGAAATAACGGATGCAGATGTCTACGTATCGTAGCAATAGAGTTCAGATGATTCTTAAAACGCGATATCGCATCTCATTTCTATGTTTCATGGTAAGATATAATATGATTTGCGAAGTGTTATGTATTCCTCGTCTACACTTCAAATGAATGTAAATGCGACACTTCCTTGCTAGGAAATAGCGTCTGCAGATGTCTAGGTATCGTAGCAATAGAGTTCAAATGCTTCTTAAAACGAGATATTGCATCTCATATCTATGTTTCATGATAAGATATAATATTCATTGCGAAGTGTTATGCATTCCTCGTATAAGATTCAAATGAATGTAAATGCGACACTTCCTTGCAAGGAAATTGCGTTTGCAGTTTTCTACGTATCGTAGCAATAGAGTTCTTATGATTCTTAAAACGCGATATCGCATCTCATTTCCATCTTTCATGGTAAGATATAATATGATTTGCGAAGTGTTATGTATTCCTCGTCTACACTTCAAATGAATGTGAATGCGACACTTCCTCGCTAGGAAATAGCGTTTGCAGATGTCTACGTATCGTAGCAATAGATATGTAATGCTTCTTAAAACGCGATGTCGCATCTCATTTCTATGTTTCATGGCTAGATATAATATGATTTGCGAAGTGTTATGTATTCCTCGTCTACACTTCAAATGAATGTAAATGCGACACTTCCTTGCGAGGAAATAGCGTCTGCAGATGCCTAGGTATCGTAGCGATAGTGTTCTAATGCGTCCTAAAACGCGATATCGCATCTCATTTCTATGTTTCATGGTAAGATATAATATGATTTGCGAAGTGTTATGTATTCCTCGTCTACACTTCAAATGAATGTGAATGCGACACTTCCTCGCTAGGAAATAGCGTTTGCAGATGTTTACCTATCGTAGCAATAGAGTTCTAATGCTTCTTAAAACGCGATATCGCATCTCATTTCTATGTTTCATGGTAAGATATAATATGATTTGCGAAGTGTTATGTATTCCTCGTCTGCACTTCAAATGAATGTAAATGCGACACTTCCTTGCAAAGAAATAGCGTTTGCAGATGTCTACGTATCGTAGCAATAGATATGTAATGCTTCTTAAAACGCGATATCGCATCTCATTTCTACGTTTCATGGTAAGATATAATATGATTTGCGAAGTGTCATGTATTCCTCGTCTACTATTCAAATGAATGTGAATGCGACACTTCCTCGCTAGGAAATAGCGTTTGCAGATGTCTACATATCGTAGCAATAGATTTCTAATCCTTCTTAAAACGCGATATCGCATCTCATTTCTATGTTTCATGGTAAGATATAATATGATTTGCGAAGTGTTATGTATTCCTCGTCTGCACTTCAAATGAATGTAAATGGGACACTTCCTTGCAGGGAAATAGCGTTTGCAGTTGTCTACCTATCGTAGCAATAGTGTTCTAATGCTTCTTAAAACGAGATATCGCATCTCATTTCAATGTTTCATGGTAAGATATAATATGATTTGCGAAGTATTATGTATTCCTCGTCTACACTTCATATGAATGTGAATGCGACACTTCCTCGCTAGGAAATAGCGTTTGCAGATGTCTACGTATCGTAGCAATAGATTTCTAATGCTTCTTAAAACGCGATATCGCATCTCATTTCTATGTTTCATGGTAAGATGTAATATGATTTGCGAAGTGTTATGTATTCCTCGTCTACACTTCAAATGAATGTGAATGCGACACTTCCTCGCTAGGAAATAACGGATGCAGATGTCTACGTATCGTAGCAATAGAGTTCAGATGATTCTTAAAACGCGATATCGCATTTCATTTCTATGTTTCATGGTAAGATATATTATGATTTGCGAAGTGTTATGTATTCCTCGTCTACACTTCAAATGAATGTAAATGCGACACTTCCTTGCTAGGAAATAGCGTCTGCAGATGTCTAGGTATCGTAGCGATAGAGTTCTAATGCTTCTTTAAACGCGATATCGCATCTCATTTCCATGTTTCATGGTAGGATATAATATGATTTGCGAAGTGTTATGTATTCCTCGTCTACACTTCAAATGAATGTAAATGCGACACTTCCTTGCAAAGAAATAGCGTTTGCAGATGTCTACGTATCGTAGCAATAGATATGGAATGCTTCTTAAAACGCGATATCGCATCTCATTTCCACGTTTCATGGTAAGATATAATATGATTTGCGAAGTGTCATGTATTCCTCGTCTACTATTCAAATGAGTGTAAAAGCGACACTTCTTTGCAAGGAAATGGCGTTTGCAGATGTCTACCTATCGTTGCAATAGAGGTCTAATGCTTCTTAAAACGCGATATCGCATCTCATTCCTATGTTTCATGGTAAGATATAATATGATTTGCGAAGTGTTAAGTATTCCTCGTCTACACTTCAAATGAATGTAAATGCGACACTTCCTTGCAACGAAATAGCGTTTGCAGATGTCTACGTATCGTAGCAATAGATATGTAATGCTTCTTAAGACGCGATATCGCATCCCATTTCTACGTTTCATGGTAAGATATAATATGATTTGCGAAGTGTCAAGTATTCCTCGTCTACTATTCAAATGAGTGTAAATGCGTCACTTCCTAGCAAGGAAATAGCGTTTGCAGATGTCTACGTATCGTAGCTATAGATTTCTAATGCTTCTTAAAACGCGATATTGCATCTCATTTCTATGTTTCATGGTAAGATATAATATGATTTTCGAAGTGTTACGTATTCCTCGTCTACACTTCAAATGAATGTAAATGCGACACTTCCTTGCTAGGAAATAGCGTTTGCAGATGTCTACCTACCGTAGCAATAGAGTTCTAATGCTTCTTAAAACGCGATATCGCATCTCATTTCTATGTTTCATGGTAAGATGTAATATGATTTGCGAAGTGTTATGTATTCCTTGTCTACACTTCAAATGAATGTGAATGCGACACTTCCTCGCTAGGAAATAACGGATGCAGATGTCTACGTATCGTAGCAATAGAGTTCAGATGATTCTTAAAACGCGATATCGCATCTCATTTCTATGTTTCATGGTAAGATATAATATGATTTGCGAAGTGTTATGTATTCCTCGTCTACACTTCAAATGAATGTAAATGCGACACTTCCTTGCTAGGAAATAGCGTCTGCAGATGTCTAGGTATCGTAGCAATAGAGTTCAAATGCTTCTTAAAACGAGATATTGCATCTCATATCTATGTTTCATGATAAGATATAATATTCATTGCGAAGTGTTATGCATTCCTCGTATAAGATTCAAATGAATGTAAATGCGACACTTCCTTGCAAGGAAATTGCGTTTGCAGTTTTCTACGTATCGTAGCAATAGAGTTCTTATGATTCTTAAAACGCGATATCGCATCTCATTTCCATCTTTCATGGTAAGATATAATATGATTTGCGAAGTGTTATGTATTCCTCGTCTACACTTCAAATGAATGTGAATGCGACACTTCCTCGCTAGGAAATAGCGTTTGCAGATGTCTACGTATCGTAGCAATAGATATGTAATGCTTCTTAAAACGCGATGTCGCATCTCATTTCTATGTTTCATGGCTAGATATAATATGATTTGCGAAGTGTTATGTATTCCTCGTCTACACTTCAAATGAATGTAAATGCGACACTTCCTTGCGAGGAAATAGCGTCTGCAGATGTCTAGGTATCGTAGCGATAGTGTTCTAATGCGTCCTAAAACGCGATATCGCATCTCATTTCTATGTTTCATGGTAAGATATAATATGATTTGCGAAGTGTTATGTATTCCTCGTCTACACTTCAAATGAATGTGAATGCGACACTTCCTCGCTAGGAAATAGCGTTTGCAGATGTTTACCTATCGTAGCAATAGAGTTCTAATGCTTCTTAAAACGCGATATCGCATCTCATTTCTATGTTTCATGGTAAGATATAATATGATTTGCGAAGTGTTATGTATTCCTCGTCTGCACTTCAAATGAATGTAAATGCGACACTTCCTTGCAAAGAAATAGCGTTTGCAGATGTCTACGTATCGTAGCAATAGATATGTAATGCTTCTTAAAACGCGATATCGCATCTCATTTCTACGTTTCATGGTAAGATATAATATGATTTGCGAAGTGTCATGTATTCCTCGTCTACTATTCAAATGAGTGTAAATGCGACACTTCCTAGCAAGGAAATAGCGTTTGCAGATGTCTACGTATCGTAGCTATAGATTTCTAATGCTTCTTAAAAAGCGATATCGCATCTCATTTCTATGTTTCATGGTAAGATATAATATGATTTGCGAAGTGTCATGTATTCCTCGTCTACACTTCAAATGAATGTAAATGCAACACTTCCTTGCAAGGAAATAGCGTTTGCAGATGTTTACCTATCGTAGCAGGAGTGTTCTAATGCTTCTTAAAACGCGAAATCGCATCTCATTTCTATGTTTCATGGTAAGATATAGTATGATTTGCGAAGTGTTATGTATTCCTCGTCTACACTTCAAATGAATGTAAATGCGACACTTCCTTGCAAAGAAATAACGTTTGCAGATGTCTACGTATCGTAGCAACAGATTTCTAATGCTTCTTAAAACGCGATATCGCATCTCATTTCCATCTTTCATGGTAAGATATAATATGATTTGCGAAGTGTTATGTATTCCTCGTCTACACTTCAAATGAATGTGAATGCGACACTTCCTCGCTAGGAAATAGCGTTTGCAGATGTCTACGTATCGTAGCAATAGATATGTAATGCTTCTTAAAACGCGATGTCGCATCTCATTTCTATGTTTCATGGCTAGATATAATATGATTTGCGAAGTGTTATGTATTCCTCGTCTACACTTCAAATGAATGTAAATGCGACACTAACCTTGCGAGGAAATAGCGTCTGCAGATGTCTAGGTATCGTAGCGATAGTGTTCTAATGCGTCCTAAAACGCGATATCGCATCTCATTTCTATGTTTCATGGTAAGATATAATATGATTTGCGAAGTGTTATGTATTCCTCGTCTACACTTCAAATGAATGTGAATGCGACACTTCCTCGCTAGGAAATAGCGTTTGCAGATGTTTACCTATCGTAGCAATAGAGTTCTAATGCTTCTTAAAACGCAATATCGCATCTCATTTCTATGTTTCATGGTAAGATATAATATGATTTGCGAAGTGTTATGTATTCCTCGTCTGCACTTCAAATGAATGTAAATGCGACACTTCCTTGCAAAGAAATAGCGTTTGCAGATGTCTACGTATCGTAGCAATAGATATGTAATGCTTCTTAAAACGCGATATCGCATCTCATTTCTACGTTTCATGGTAAGATATAATATGATTTGCGAAGTGTCATGTATTCCTCGTCTACTATTCAAATGAGTGTAAATGCGACACTTCCTAGCAAGGAAATAGCGTTTGCAGATGTCTACGTATCGTAGCTATAGATTTCTAATGCTTCTTAAAAAGCGATATCGCATCTCATTTCTATGTTTCATGGTAAGATATAATATGATTTGCGAAGTGTCATGTATTCCTCGTCTACACTTCAAATGAATGTAAATGCAACACTTCCTTGCAAGGAAATAGCGTTTGCAGATGTTTACCTATCGTAGCAGGAGTGTTCTAATGCTTCTTAAAACGCGATATGGCATCTCATTTCTATGTTTCATGGTAAGATATAATATGATTTGCGAAGTGTTATGTATTCCTCGTCTACACTTCAAATGAATGTAAATGCGACACTTCCTTGCAAAGAAATAGCGTTTGCAGATGTCTACGTATCGTAGCAATAGATATGTAATGCTTCTTAAGACGCGATATCGCATCCCATTTCTACGTTTCATGGTAAGATATAATATGATTTGCGAAGTGTCAAGTATTCCTCGTCTACTATTCAAATGAGTGTAAATGCGTCACTTCCTAGCAAGGAAATAGCGTTTGCAGATGTCTACGTATCGTAGCTATAGATTTCTAATGTTTCTTAAAACGCGATATTGCATCTCATTTCTATGTTTCATGGTAAGATATAATATGATTTGCGAAGTGTTACGTATTCCTCGTCTACACTTCAAATGAATGTAAATGCGACACTTCCTTGCTAGGAAATAGCGTTTGCAGATGTTTACCTATCGTAGCAATAGAGTTCTAATGCTTCTTAAAACGCGATATCGCATCTCATTTCCATCTTTCATGGTAAGATATAATATGATTTGCGAAGTGTTATGTATTCCTCGTCTACACTTCAAATGAATGTAAATGCGGCACTTCCTTGCTAGGAAATAGCGTCTGCAGATGTCTAGGTATCGTAGCGATAGTGTTCTAATGCTTCCTAAAACGCGATATCGCATCTCATTTCTATGTTTCATGGTAAGGTATAATATGATTTGCGAAGTGTTATGTATTCCTCGTCTACACTTCAAATGAATGTGAATGCGACACTTCCTCGCTAGGAAATAGCGTTTGCAGATGTCTACATATCGCAGCAATAGATTTCTAATCCTTCTTAGAACGCGATATCCCATCTCATTTCTATGTTTCATGATAAGATATAATATTCATTGCGAAGTGTTATGCATTCCTCGTATACGATTCAAATGAATGTAAATGCGATACTTCCTTGCTAGGAAGTAGCGTTTGCAGATGTCTACGTATCGTAGCAATAGTGTTCTTATGATTCTTAAAACGCGATAACGCATCTCATTTCTATGTTTCATGGTAAGATATAATATGATTTGCGAAGTGTTTTGTATTCCTCGTCTACACTTCAAATGAATGTAAATGCAGCACTTCCTTGCTAGGAAATAGCGTCTGGAGATGTCTACGTATCGTAGCAATAGATTTTTAGTGCTTCTTAAAACGCGATATCGAATCTCATTTCTATGTTTCATGGTAAGATATAATGTGATTTGCGAAGTGTCATGTATTCCTCGTCTACACTTCAAATGAATGTAAATGCGACACTTCCTTGCAAGGAAATAGCGTCTACAGATGTCTACGTATCGTAGCAATAGAGTTCTTATGATTCTTAAAACGCGATATTGCATCTTATTTCTATGTTTCATGGTAAGATATAATATGATTTGCGAAGTGTCATGTATTCCTCGTCTACACTTCAAATGAATGTAAATGCGACACTTCCTTGCTAGGAAATAGCGTCTCCAGATGACTAGGTATCGTAGCAATAGAGTTCTAATGCTTCTTAAAACGAGATATTGCATCTCATATCTATGTTTCATGATAAGATATAATATTCATTGCGAAGTGTTATGCATTCCTCGTCTACGGTTGAAATGAATGTAAATGCGACACTTCCTTGCAAGGAAATAGCGTTTGCAGTTCTCTACGTATCGTAGCAATAGAGTTCTTATGATTCTTAATACGCGATATCGCATCTCATTTCTATGTTTCATGGTAAGACATAATATGATTTGCGAAGTGTCATGTATTCCTCGTCTACACTTCAAATGAATGTAAATGCAACACTTCCTTGCAAGGAAATAGCGTCTGCAGATGTTTACCTATCGTAGCAATAGAGTTCTAATGCTTCTTAAAACGCGATATCGCATCTCATTTCTATGTTTCATGGTAAGATATAATATGATTTGCGAAGTGTTATGTATTCCTCGTCTGCACTTCAATTGAATGTAAATGCGACACTTCCTTGCAAGGAAATAGCGTTTGCAGATGTCTACGTATCGTAGCAATAGAGTTCTTATGATTCTTAATATGCGATATCGCATCTCATTTCTATGTTTCATGGTAAGGTATATTATGATTTGCGAAGTGTCATGTATTCCTCGTCTGCACTTCAAATGAATGTGAATGCGACACTTCCTCGCTAGGAAATAGCGTTTGCAGATGTCTACGTATCGTAGCAATAGATATGTAATGCTTCTTAAAACGCGATGTCTCATATCATTTCTATGTTTCATGGCTAGATATAATATGATTTGCGAAGTGTTATGTATTCCTCGTCTACACTTCAAATGAATGTGAATGCGACACTTCCTTGCTAGGAAATAGCGTCTGCAGATGTCTAGGTATCGTAGCGATAGTGTTCTAATGCTTCCTAAGACGCGATATCGCATCTCATTTCTATGTTTCATGGTAAGATATAATATGATTTGCGAAGTGTTATGTATTCCTCGTCTACACTTCAAATGAATGTAAATGCGACACTTCCTTGCTAGGAAATAGCGTTTGCAGATGTCTACCTACCGTAGCAATAGGGTTCTAATGCTTCTTAAAACGCGAAATCGCATCTCATTTCTATGTTTCATGGTAAGATATAGTATGATTTGCGAAGTGTTATGTATTCCTCGTCTACACTTCAAATGAATGTAAATGCGACACTTCCTTGCAAAGAAATAGCGTTTGCAGATGTCTACGTATCGTAGCAACAGATTTCTAATGCTTCTTAAAACGCGATATCGCATCTCATTTCTATGTTTCATGGTAAGGTATAATATGATTTGCGAAGTGTCATGTATTCCTCGTCTACACTTCAAATGAATGTAAATGCGGCACTTCCTTGCTAGGAAATAGCGTCTGCAGATGTCTAGGTATCGTAGCAATAGAGTTCAAATGCTTCTTAAAACGAGATATTGCATCTCATATCTATGTTTCATGATAAGATATAATATTCATTGCGAAGTGTTATGCATTCCTCGTATACGATTCAAATGAATGTAAATGCGACACTTCCTTGCAAGGAAATAGCGTTTGCAGTTCTCTACGTATCGTAGCAATAGAGTTCTTATGATTCTTAAAACGCGATATCGCATCTCATTTCCATCTTTCATGGTAAGATATAATATGATTTGCGAAGTGTTATGTATTCCTCGTCTACACTTCAAATGAATGTGAATGCGACACTTCCTCGCTAGGAAATAACGTTTGCAGATGTCTACGTATCGTAGCAATAGATATGTAATGCTTCTTAAAACGCGATGTCGCATCTCATTTCTATGTTCCATGGCTAGATATAATATGATTTGCGAAGTGTTATGTATTCCTCGTCTACACTTCAAATGAATGTAAATGCGACACTTCCTTGCTAGGAAATAGCGTCTGCAGATGTCTAGGTATCGTAGCCATAGTGTTCTAATGCTTCCTAAAACGCGATATCGCATCTCATTTCTATGTTTCATGGTAAGATATAATATGATTTGCGAAGTGTTATGTATTCCTCGTCTACACTTCAAATGAATGTGAATGCGACACTTCCTTGCAACGAAATAGCGTTTGCAGATGTCTACGTATCGTAGCAATAGATATGTAATGCTTCTTAAGACGCGATATCGCATCCCATTTCTACGTTTCATGGTAAGATATAATATGATTTGCGAAGTGTCAAGTATTCCTCGTCTACTATTCAAATGAGTGTAAATGCGTCACTTCCTAGCATGGAAATAGCGTTTGCAGATGTCTACGTATCGTAGCTATAGATTTCTAATGCTTCTTAAAACGCAATATCGCATCTCATTTCTATGTTTCATGGTAAGATATAATATGATTTGCGAAGTGTCATGTATTCCTCGTCTACACTTCAAATGAATGTAAATGCGACACTTCCTTGCTAGGAAATAGCGTTTGCAGATGTCTACCTACTGTAGCAATAGAGTTCTAATGCTTCTTAAAACGCGAAATCGCATCTCATTTCTATGTTTCATGGTAAGATATAGTATGATTTGCGAAGTGTTATGTATTCCTCGTCTACACTTCAAATGAATGTAAATGCGACACTTCCTTGCAAAGAAATAGCGTTTGCAGATGTCTACGTATCGTAGCAACAGATTTCTAATGCTTCTTAAAACGCGATATCGCATCTCATTTCTATGTTTCATGGTAAGGTATAATATGATTTGCGAAGTGTCATGTATTCCTCGTCTACACTTCAAATGAATGTAAATGCGACACTTCCTTGCTAGGAAATAGCGTCTGCAGATGTCTAGGTATCGTAGCAATAGAGTTCAAATGCTTCTTAAAACGAGATATTGCATCTCATATCTATGTTTCATGATAAGATATAATATTCATTGCGAAGTGTTATGCATTCCTCGTATACGATTCAAATGAATGTAAATGCGACACTTCCTTGCAAGGAAATAGCGTTTGCAGTTTTCTACGTATCGTAGCAATAGAGTTCTTATGATTCTTAAAACGCGATATCGCATCTCATTTCCATCTTTCATGGTAAGATATAATATGATTTGTGAAGTGTTATGTATTCCTCGTCTTCACTTCAAATGAATGTGAATGCGACACTTCCTCGCTAGGAAATAGCGTTTGCAGATGTTTACGTATCGTAGCAATAGATATGTAATGCTTCTTAAAACGCGATGTCGCATCTCATTTCTATGTTTCATGGCTAGATATAATATGATTTGCGAAGTGTTATGTATTCCTCGTCTACACTTCAAATGAATGTAAATGCGACACTTCCTTGCTAGGAAATAGCGTCTGCAGATGTCTAGGTATCGTAGCGATAGTGTTCTAATGCTTCTTAAAACGCGATATCGCATCTCATTTCTATGTTTCATGGTAAGATGTAATATGATTTGCGAAGTGTTATGTATTCCTCGTCTACACTTCAAATGAATGTGAATGCGACACTTCCTTGCTAGGAAATAGCGTCTGCAGATGTCTAGGTATCGTAGCGATAGAGTTCTAATGCTTCTTTAAACGCGATATCGCATCTCATTTCCATGTTTCATGGTAGGATATAATATGATTTGCGAAGTGTTATGTATTCCTCGTCTACACTTCAAATGAATGTAAATGCGGCACTTCCTTACAAAGAAATAGCGTTTGCAGATGTCTACGTGTCGTAGCAATAGATATGGAATGCTTCTTAAAACGCGATATCGCATCTCATTTCCACGTTTCATGGTAAGATATAATATGATTTGCGAAGTGTCATGTATTCCTCGTCTACTATTCAAATGAGCGTAAAAGCGACACTTCTTTGCAAGGAAATGGCGTTTGCAGATGTCTACCTATCGTTGCAATAGAGGTCTAATGCTTCTTAAAACGCGATATCGCATCTTATTCCTATGTTTCATGGTAAGATATAATATGATTTGCGAAGTGTTATGTATTCCTCGTCTACACTTCAAATGAATGTAAATGCGACACTTCCTTGCAACGAAATATCGTTTGCAGATGTCTACGTATCGTAGCAATAGATATGTAATGCTTCTTAAGACGCGATATCGCATCCCATTTCTACGTTTCATGGTAAGATATAATATGATTTGCGAAGTGTCAAGTATTCCTCGTCTACTATTCAAATGAGTGTAAATGCGTCACTTTCTAGCAAGGAAATAGCGTTTGCAGATGTCTACGTATCGTAGCTATAGATTTCTAATGCTTCTTAAAACGCGATATTGCATCTCATTTCTATGTTTCATGGTAAGATATAATATGATTTGCGAAGCGTTACGTATTCCTCGTCTACACTTCAAATGAATGTAAATGCGACACTTCCTTGCTAGGAAATAGCGTTTGCAGATGTCTACCTACCGTAGCAATAGAGTTCTAATGCTTCTTAAAACGCGAAATCGCATCTCATTTCTATGTTTCATGGTAAGATATAGTATGATTTGCGAAGTGTTATGTATTCCTCGTCTACACTTCAAATGAATGTAAATGCGACACTTCCTTGCAAAGAAATAGCGTTTGCAGATGTCTACGTATCGTAGCAACAGATTTCTAATGCTTCTTAAAACGCGATGTCGCATCTCATTTCTATGTTTCATGGCTAGATATAATATGATTTGCGAAGTGTTATGTATTCCTCGTCTACACTTCAAATGAATGTAAATGCGACACTTCCTTGCTAGGAAATAGCGTCTGCAGATGTCTAGGTATCGTAGCGATAGTGTTCTAATGCTTCCTAAAACGCGATATCGCATCTCATTTCTATGTTTCATGGTAAGATATAATATGATTTGCGAAGTGTTATGTATTCCTCGTCTACACTTCAAATGAATGTAAATGCGACACTTCCTTGCTAGGAAATAGCGTTTGCAGATGTCTACCTAAAGTAGCAATAGAGTTCTAATGCTTCTTAAAACGCGAAATCGCATCTCATTTCTATGCTTCATGGTAAGATATAGTATGATTTGCGAAGTGTTATGTATTCCTCGTCTACACTTCAAATGAATGTAAATGCGACACTTCTTTGCAAAGAAATAGCGTTTGCAGATGTATACGTATCGTAGCAACAGATTTCTAATGCTTCTTAAAACGCGATATCGCATCTCATTTCTATGTTTCATGGTAAGATATAATATGATTTGCGAAGTGTTATGTATTCCTCTTCTACACTTCAAATGAATGTGAATGCGACACTTCCTCGCTAGGAAATAGCGTTTGCAGATGTCTACGTATCGTAGCAATAGATATGTAATGCTTCTTAAAACGCGATGTCGCATCTCATTTCTATGTTTCATGGCTAGATATAATATGATTTGCGAAGTGTTATGTATTCCTCGTCTACACTTCAAATGAATGTAAATGCGACACTTCCTTGCGAGGAAATAGCGTCTGCAGATGTCTAGGTATCGTAGCGATAGTGTTCTAATGCGTCCTAAAACGCGATATCGCATCTCATTTCTATGTTTCATGGTAAGATATAATATGATTTGCGAAGTGTTATGTATTCCTCGTCTACACTTCAAATGAATGTGAATGCGACACTTCCTCGCTAGGAAATAGCGTTTGCAGATGTTTACCTATCGTAGCAATAGAGTTCTAATGCTTCTTAAAACGCGATATCGCATCTCATTTCTATGTTTCATGGTAAGATATAATATGATTTGCGAAGTGTTATGTATTCCTCGTCTGCACTTCAAATGAATGTAATTGCGACACTTCCTTGCAAGGAAATAGCGTTTGCAGATGTCTACGTATCGTAGCAATAGAGTTCTTATGATTCTTAATACGCGATATCGCATCTCATTTCTATGTTTCATGGTAAGATATAATATGATTTGCGAGGTGTTATGTATTCCTCGTCTACACTTCAAATGAATGTTAATGCGACACTTCCTTGCAAGGAAATAGCGTTTGCAGATGTCTACCTATCGTAGCAATAGAGTTCTATTGCTTCTTAAAACGCGATATCGCATCTCATTTCTATGTTTCATGGTAAGATGTAATATGATTTGCGAAGTGTTATGTATTCCTCGTCTACACTTAAAATGAATGTAAATGCGACACTTCCTTGCAAAGAAATAGCGTTTGCAGATGTCTACGTATCGTAGCAATAGATATGTAATGCATCTTAAAACGCGATATCGCATCTCATTTCTACGTTTCATGGTAAGATATAATATGATTTGCGAAGTGTCATGTATTCCTCGTCTACTATTCAAATGAGTGTAAATGCGACACTTCCTAGCAAGGAAATAGCGTTTGCAGATGTCTACGTATCGTAGCTATAGATTTCTAATGCTTCTTAAAAAGCGATATCGCATCTCATTTCTATGTTTCATGGTAAGATATAATATGATTTGCGAAGTGTCATGTATTCCTCGTCTACACTTCAAATGAATGTAAATGCAACACTTCCTTGCAAGGAAATAGCGTTTGCAGATGTTTACCTATCGTAGCAGGAGTGTTCTAATGCTTCTTAAAACGCGATATCGCATCTCATTTCTATGTTTCATGGTAAGATATAATATGATTTGCGATGTGTTATGTATTCCTCGTCTGCACTTCAAATGAATGTAAATGCGACACTTCCTTGCTAGGAAATAGCGTCTGCAGATGTCTACGTATCGTAGCAATAGAGTTCTTATGATTCTTAAAACGCGATATCGCATTTCATTTCTATGTTTCATGGTAAGATATAATATGATTTGCGAAGTGTTATGTATTCCTCGTCTACACTTCAAATGAATGTAAATGCGACACTTCCTTGCTAGGAAATAGCGTCTGCAGATGTCTAGGTATCGTAGCGATGGAGTTCTAATGCTTCTTAAAACGCGATATCGCATTTCATTTCTATGTTTCATGATAAGATATAATATGATTTGCGAAGTGTTATGTATTCCTCGTCTACACTTCAAATAAATGTAAATGCGACACTTCCTTGCAAGGAAATTGCGTTTGCAGATGTCTACCTATCGTAGCGTTAGAGTTCTAATGCTTCTTAAAACGCTATATCGCATCTCATTTCTATGTTTCATGGTAAGATATAATATGATTTGCGAAGTGTTATGTATTCCTCGTCTACACTTCAAATGAATGTAAATGCGACACTTCCTTGCAAGGAAATAGCGTTTGCAGATGTCCACCTATCGTAGCGATAGAGTTCTAATACTTCTTAAAACGCTATATCGTATTTCATTTCTATGTTTCATGGTAAGATATAATATGATTTGCGAAGTGTTATGTATTCCTCGTCTACACTTCAAATGAATGTAAATGCGACACTTCCTTGCAAGGAAATAGCGTCTGCAGATGTCTACGTATCGTAGCAATAGATTTCTTATGATTCTTAAAACGCGATTATGCATCTTATTTCTATGTTTCATGGTATGATATAATATGATTTGCGAAGTGTCATGTATTCCTCGTCTACACTTCAAATGAATGTAAATGCGACCCTTCCTTGCTAGGAAATAGCGTCTGCAGATGTCTAGGTATCGTAGCAATAGAGTTCTAATGCTTCTTAGAACGAGATATTGCATCTCATATCTATGTTTCATGATAAGATATAATATTCATTGCGAAGTGTTATGCATTCCTCGTCTACGATTCAAATGAATGTAAGTGCGACACTTCCTTGCAAGGAAATAGCGTTTGCAGTTGTCTACGTATCGTAGCAATAGAGTTCTTATGATTCTTAAAACGCGATATCGCATCTCATTTCTATCTTTCATGGTAAGATATAATATGATTTGCGAAGTGTTATGTATTCCTCGTCTACACTTCAAATGAATGTGAATGCGACACTTCCTCGCTAGGAAATAGCGTTTGCAGATGTCTACGTATCGTAGCAATAGTGATCTTATGATTCTTAAAACGCGATATCGCATCTCATTTCTATGTTTCATGGTAAGATATAATATGACTTGCGAAGTGTTATATATTCCTCGTCTACACTTCAAATGAATGTAAATGCGATACTTCCTTGCTAGGAAGTAGCGTTTGCAGATGTCTACGTATCGTAGCAATAGTGTTCTTATGATTCTTAAAACGCGATAACGCATCTCATTTCTATGTTTCATGGTAAGATATAATATGATTTGCGAAGTGTTATGTATTCCTCGTCTACACTTCAAATGAATGTAAATGCAGCACTTCCTTGCTAGGAAATAGCGTCTGGAGATGTCTACGTATCGTAGCAATAGATTTTTAGTGCTTCTTAAAACGCGATATCGAATCTCATTTCTATGTTTCATGGTAAGATATAATGTGATTTGCGAAGTGTCATGTATTCCTCGTCTACACTTCAAATGAATGTAAATGCGACACTTCCTTGCAAGGAAATAGCGTCTACAGATGTCTACGTATCGTAGCAATAGAGTTCTTATGATTCTTAAAACGCGATATTGCATCTTATTTCTATGTTTCATGGTAAGATGTAATATGATTTGCGAAGTGTCATGTAATCCTCGTCTACACTTCAAATGAATGTAAATGCGACACATCCTTGCTAGGAAATAGCGTCTCCAGATGACTAGGTATCGTAGCAATAGAGTTCTAATGCTTCTTAAAACGAGATATTGCATCTCATATCTATGTTTCATGATAAGATATAATATTCATTGCGAAGTGTTATGCATTCCTCGTCTACGATTGAAATGAATGTAAATGCGACACTTCCTTGCAAAGAAATAGCGTTTGCAGATGTCTACGTATCGTAGCAATATATATGTAATGCTTCTTAAAACGCGATATCGCATCTCATTTCTACGTTTCATGGTAAGATATAATATGATTTGCGAAGTGTCATGTATTCCTCGTCTACTATTCAAATGAGTGTAAATGCGACACTTCCTAGCAAGGAAATAGCGTTTGCAGATGTCTACGTATCGTAGCTATAGATTTCTAATGCTTCTTAAAAAGCGATATCGCATCTCATTTCTATGTTTCATGGTAAGATATAATATGGTTTGCGAAGTGTCATGTATTCCTCGTCTACACTTCAAATGAATGTAAATGCAACACTTCCTTGCAAGGAAATAGCGTTTGCAGATGTTTACCTATCGTAGCAGGAGTGTTCTAATGCTTCTTAAAACGCAATATCGCATCTCATTTCTATGTTTCATGGTAAGATATAATATGATTTGCGATGTGTTATGTATTCCTCGTCTGCACTTCAAATGAATGTAAATGCGACACTTCCTTGCAAGGAAATAGCGTTTGCAGATGTCTACGTATCGTAGCAATAGAGTTCTTATGATTCTTAAAACGCGATATCGCATTTCATTTCTATGTTTCATGGTACGATATAATATGATTTGCGAAGTGTTATGTATTCCTCGTCTACACTTCAAATGAATGTAAATGCGACACTTCCTTGCTAGGAAATAGCGTCTGCAGATGTCTAGGTATCGTAGCGATGGAGTTCTAATGCTTCTTAAAACGCGATATCGCATTTCATTTCTATGTTTCATGATAAGATATAATATGATTTGCGAAGAGTTATGTATTCCTCGTCTACACTTCAAATGAATGTAAATGCGACACTTCCTTGCAAGGAAATAGCGTTTGCAGATGTCTACCTATCGTAGCGATAGAGTTCTAATGCTTCTTAAAACGCTATATCGCATCTCATTTCTATATTTCATGGTAAGATATAATATGATTTGCGAAGTGTTATGTATTCCTCGTCTACACTTCAAATGAATGTAAATGCGACACTTCCTTGCAAGGAAATAGCGTTTGCAGATGTCTACCTATCGTAGCGATAGAGTTCTAATGCTTCTTAAAACGCTATATCGCATTTCATTTCTATGCTTCATGGTAAGATATAATATGATTTGCGAAGTGTTATGTATTCCTCGTCTACACTTCAAATGAATGTAAATGCGACACTTCCTTGCAAGGAAATAGCGTCTGCAGATGTCTACGTATCGTAGCAATAGAGTTCTTATGATTCTTAAAACGCGATATTGCATCTTATTTCTATGTTTCATGGTAAGATATAATATGATTTGCGAAGTCTCATGTATTCCTCGTCTACACTTCAAATGAATGTAAATGCGACACTTCCTTGCTAGGAAATAGCGTCTTCAGATGTCTAGGTATCGTAGCAATAGAGTTCAAATGCTTCTTAAAACGAGATATTGCATCTCATATCTATGATTCATGATAAGATATAATATTCATTGCGAAGTGTTATGCATTCCTCGTATATGATTCAAATGAATGTAAATGCGACACTTCCTTGCTAGGAAATAGCGTTTGCAGATGTCTACCTACCGTAGCAATAGGGTTCTAATGCTTCTTAAAACGCGAAATCGCATCACATTTCTATGTTTCATGGTAAGATATAGTATGATTTGCGAAGTGTAATGTATTCCTCGTCTACACTTCAAATGAATGTAAATGCGACACTTCCTTGCAAAGGAATAGCGTTTGCAGATGTCTACGTATCGTAGCAACAGATTTCTAATGCTTCTTAAAACGCGATATCGCATCTCATTTCTATGTTTCATGGTAAGGTATAATATGATTTGCGAAGTGTCATGTATTCCTCGTCTACACTTCAAATGAATGTAAATGCGACACTTCCTTGCTAGGAAATAGCGTCTTCAGATGTCTAGGTATCGTAGCAATAGAGTTCAAATGCTTCTTAAAACGAGATATTGCATCTCATATCTATGTTTCATGATAAGATATAATATTCATTGCGAAGTGTTATGCATTCCTCGTATTCGATTCAAATGAATGTAAATGCGACACTTCCTTGCAAGGAAATAGCGTTTGCAGTTTTCTACGTATCGTAGCAATAGAGTTCTTATGATTCTTAAAACGCGATATCGCATCTCATTTCCATCTTTCATGGTAGGATATAATATGATTTGCGAAGTGTTATGTATTCCTCGTCTGCACTTCAAATGAATGTAAATGCGACACATCCTTGCAAGGAAATAGCGTTTGCAGATGTCTACGTATCGTAGCAACAGATTTCTAATGCTTCTTAAAACGCGATATCGCATCTCATTTCTATGTTTCATGGTAAGGTATAATATGATTTGCGAAGTGTCATGTATTCCTCGTCTACACTTCAAATGAATGTAAATGCGACACTTCCTTGCTAGGAAATAGCGTCTTCAGATGTCTAGGTATCGTAGCAATAGATTTCAAATGCTTCTTAAAACGAGATATTGCATCTCATATCTATGTTTCATGATAAGATATAATATTCATTGCGAAGTGTTATGCATTCCTCGTATACGATTCAAATGAATGTAAATGCGACACTTCCTTGCAAGGAAATAGCGTTTGCAGTTTTCTACGTATCGTAGCAATAGAGTTCTTATGATTCTTAAAACGCGATATCGCATCTCATTTCCATCTTTCATGGTAGGATATAATATGATTTGCGAAGTGTTATGTATTCCTCGTCTGCACTTCAAATGAATGTAAATGCGACACATCCTTGCAAGGAAATAGCGTTTGCAGATGTCTACGTATCGTAGCAATAGAGTTCTTATGATTCTTAATACGCGATAATGCATCTCATTTCCATGTTTCATGGTAAGGTATAATATGATTTGCGAAGTGTCATGTATTCCTCGTCTACACTTCAAATGAAAGTAAATGCGACACTTCCTTGCTAGGAAATAGCGTCTGCAGATGTCTAGGTATCGTAGCGATAGTGTTCTAATGCTTCCTAAAACGCGATATCGCATCTCATTACTATGTTTCATGGTAAGATATAATATGATTTGCGAAGTGTTATGTATTCCTCGTCTACACTTCAAATGAATGTGAATGCGACACTTCCTCGCTAGGAAATAGCGTTTGCAGATGTCTACATATCGCAGCAATAGATTTCTAATCCTTCTTAAAACGCGATATCGCATCTCATTTCTATGTTTCATGGTAAGACATAATATGATTTGCGAAGTGTCATGTATTCCTCGTCTACACTTCAAATGAATGTAAATGCAACACTTCCTTGCAAGGAAATAGCGTCTGCAGATGTTTACCTGTCGTAGCAATAGAGTTCTATTGCTTCTTAAAACGCGATATCGCATCTCATTTCTATGTTTCATGGTAAGATATAATATGATTCGCGAAGTGTTATGTATTCCTTGTCTGCACTTCAAATGAATGTAAATGCGACACTTCCTTGCAAGGAAATAGCGTTTGCAGATGTCTACGTATCGTAGCAATAGAGTTCTTATGATTCTTAATACGCGATATCGCATCTCATTTCTATGTTTCATGGTAAGGTATAATATGATTTGCGAAGTGTCGTGTATTCCTCGTCTACACTTCAAATGAATGTAAATGCGACACTTCCTTGCTAGGAAATAGCGTCTGCAGATGTCTAGGTATCGTAGCAATAGAGTTCAAATGCTTCTTAAAACGAGATATCGCATCTCATTTCTATGTTTCATGGTAAGATATAATATGATTTGCGGAGTGTTATGTATTCCTCGTCTACACTTCAAATGAATGTAAATGCGACACTTCCTTGCAAAGAAATAGCGTTTGCAGATGTCTACGTATCGTAGCAATAGATATGTAATGCTTCTTAAAACGCGATATCGCATCTCATTTCTACGTTTCATGGTAAGATATAATATGATTTGCGAAGTGTCATGTATTCCTCGTCTACTATTCAAATGAGTGTAAATGCGACACTTCCTAGCAAGGAAATAGCGTTTGCAGATGTCTACGTATCGTAGCTATAGATTTCTAATGCTTCTTAAAAAGCGATATCGCATCTCATTTCTATGTTTCATGGTAAGATATAATATGATTTGCGAAGTGTCATGTATTCCTCGTCTACACTTCAAATGAATGTAAATGCAACACTTCCTTGCAAGGAAATAGCGTTTGCAGATGTTTACCTATCGTAGCAGGAGTGTTCAAATGCTTCATAAGACGCGATATCGCATCTCATTTCTATGTTTCATGGTAAGATATAATATGATTTGCGAAGTGTCATGTATTCCTCGTCTGCACTTCAAATGAATGTAAATGCGACACATCCTTGCAAGGAAATAGCGTTTGCAGATGTCTACGTATCGTAGCAATAGAGTTCTTATGATTCTTAATACGCGATAATGCATCTCATTTCCATGTTTCATGGTAAGGTATAATATGGTTTGCGAAGTGTCATGTATTCCTCGTCTACACTTCAAATGAAAGTAAATGCGACACTTCCTTGCTAGGAAATAGCGTCTGCAGATGTCTAGGTATCGTAGCGATAGTGTTCTAATGCTTCCTAAAACGCGATATCGCATCTCATTACTATGTTTCATGGTAAGATATAATATGATTTGCGAAGTGTTATGTATTCCTCGTCTACACTTCAAATGAATGTGAATGCGACACTTCCTCGCTAGGAAATAGCGTTTGCAGATGTCTACATATCGCAGCAATAGATTTCTAATCCTTCTTAAAACGCGATATCGCATCTCATTTCTATGTTTCATGGTAAGACATAATATGATTTGCGAAGTGTCATGTATTCCTCGTCTACACTTCAAATGAATGTAAATGCAACACTTCCTTGCAAGGAAATAGCGTCTGCAGATGTTTACCTGTCGTAGCAATAGAGTTCTATTGCTTCTTAAAACGCGATATCGCATCTCATTTCTATGTTTCATGGTAAGATATAATATGATTCGCGAAGTGTTATGTATTCCTCGTCTGCACTTCAAATGAATGTAAATGCGACACTTCCTTGCAAGGAAATAGCGTTTGCAGATGTCTACGTATCGTAGCAATAGAGTTCTTATGATTCTTAATACGCGATATCGCATCTCATTTCTATGTTTCATGGTAAGGTATAATATGATTTGCGAAGTGTCATGTATTCCTCGTCTACACTTCAAATGAATGTAAATGCGACACTTCCTTGCTAGGAAATAGCGTCTGCAGATGTCTAGGTATCGTAGCAATAGAGTTCAAATGCTTCTTAAAACGAGATATCGCATCTCATTTCTATGTTTCATGGTAAGATATAATGTGATTTGCGGAGTGTTATGTATTCCTCGTCTACACTTCAAATGAATGTAAATGCGACACTTCCTTGCAAAGAAATAGCGTTTGCAGATGTCTACGTATCGTAGCAATAGATATGTAATGCTTCTTAAAACGCGATATCGCATCTCATTTCTACGTTTCATGGTAAGATATAATATGATTTGCGAAGTGTCATGTATTCCTCGTCTACTATTCAAACGAGTGTAAATGCGACACTTCCTAGCAAGGAAATAGCGTTTGCAGATGTCTACGTATCGTAGCTATAGATTTCTAATGCTTCTTAAAAAGCGATATCGCATCTCATTTCTATGTTTCATGGTAAGATATAATATGATTTGCGAAGTGTCATGTATTCCTCGTCTACACTTCAAATGAATGTAAATGCAACACTTCCTTGCAAGGAAATAGCATTTGCAGATGTTTACCTATCGTAGCAGGAGTGTTCAAATGCTTCATAAAACGCGATATCGCATCTCATTTCTATGTTTCATGGTAAGATATAATATGATTTGCGAAGTGTCATGTATTCCTCGTCTGCACTTCAAATGAATGTAAATGCGACACATCCTTGCAAGGAAATAGCGTTTGCAGATGTCTACGTATCGTAGCAATAGAGTTCTTATGATTCTTAATACGCGATAATGCATCTCATTTCCATGTTTCATGGTAAGGTATAATATGATTTGCGAAGTGTCATGTATTCCTCGTCTACACTTCAAATGAAAGTAAATGCGACACTTCCTTGCTAGGAAATAGCGTCTGCAGATGTCTAGGTATCGTAGCGATAGTGTTCTAATGCTTCCTAAAACGCGATATCGCATCTCATTACTATGTTTCATGGTAAGATATAATATGATTTGCGAAGTGTTATGTATTCCTCGTCTACACTTCAAATGAATGTGAATGCGACACTTCCTCGCTAGGAAATAGCGTTTGCAGATGTCTACATATCGCAGCAATAGATTTCTAATCCTTCTTAAAACGCGATATCGCATCTCATTTCTATGTTTCATGGTAAGACATAATATGATTTGCGAAGTGTCATGTATTCCTCGTCTACACTTCAAATGAATGTAAATGCAACACTTCCTTGCAAGGAAATAGCGTCTGCAGATGTTTACCTGTCGTAGCAATAGAGTTCTAATGCTTCTTAAAACGCGATATCGCATCTCATTTCTATGTTTCATGGTAAGAAATAATATGATTCGCGAAGTGTTATGTATTCCTCGTCTGCACTTCAAATGAATGTAAACGCGACACTTCCTTGCAAGGAAATAGCGTTTGCAGATGTCTACGTATCGTAGCAATAGAGTTCTTATGATTCTTAATACGCGATATCGCATCACATTTCTATGTTTCATGGTAAGGTATAATATGATTTGCGAAGTGTCATGTATTCCTCGTCTACACTTCAAATGAATGTAAATGCGACACTTCCTTGCTAGGAAATAGCGTCTGCAGATGTCTAGGTATCGTAGCAATAGAGTTCAAATGCTTCTTAAAACGAGATATCGCATCTCATTTCTATGTTTCATGGTAAGATATAATATGATTTGCGGAGTGTTATGTATTCCTCGTCTACACTTCAAATGAATGTAAATGCGACACTTCCTTGCAAAGAAATAGCGTTTGCAGATGTCTACGTATCGTAGCAATAGATATGTAATGCTTCTTAAAACGCGATATCGCATCTCATTTCTACGTTTCATGGTAAGATATAATATGATTTGCGAAGTGTCATGTATTCCTCGTCTACTATTCAAATGAGTGTAAATGCGACACTTCCTAGCAAGGAAATAGCGTTTGCAGATGTCTACGTATCGTAGCTATAGATTTCTAATGCTTCTTAAAAAGCGATATCGCATCTCATTTCTATGTTTCATGGTAAGATATAATATGATTTGCGAAGTGTCATGTATTCCTCGTCTACACTTCAAATGAATGTAAATGCAACACTTCCTTGCAAGGAAATAGCGTTTGCAGATGTTTACCTATCGTAGCAGGAGTGTTCAAATGCTTCATAAAACGCGATATCGCATCTCATTTCTATGTTTCATGGTAAGATATAATATGATTTGCGAAGTGTTATGTATTCCTCGTCTACACTTCAAATGAATGTAAATGCGACACTTCCTTGCAAGGAAATAGCGTTTGCAGATGTCTACCTATCGTAGCGATAGAGTTCTAATGCTTCTTAAAGCGCTATATCGCATTTCATTTCTATGTTTCATGGTAAGATTTAATATGATTTGCGAAGTGTTATGTATTCCTCGTCTACACTTCAAATGAATGTAAATGCGACACTTCCTTGCAAGGAAATAGCGTCTGCAGATGTCTACGTATCGTAGCAATAGAGTTCTTATGATTCTTAAAACGCGATATCGCATCTCATTTCTATCTTTCATGGTAAGATATAATATGATTTGTGAAGTGTTATGTATTCTTCGTCTACACTTCAAATGAATGTGAATGCGACACTTCCTTGCTAGGAGATAGCGTCTGCAGATGTTTACCTGTCGTAGCAATAGAGTTCTAATGCTTCTTAAAACGCGATATCGCATCTCATTTCTATGTTTCATGGTAAGAAATAATATGATTCGCGAAGTGTTATGTATTCCTCGTCTGCACTTCAAATGAATGTAAACGCGACACTTCCTTGCAAGGAAATAGCGTTTGCAGATGTCTACGTATCGTAGCAATAGAGTTCTTATGATTCTTAATACGCGATATCGCATCACATTTCTATGTTTCATGGTAAGGTATAATATGATTTGCGAAGTGTCATGTATTCCTCGTCTACACTTCAAATGAATGTAAATGCGACACTTCCTTGCAAGGAAATAGCGTTTGCAGATGTCTACCTATCGTAGCGATAGAGTTCTAATGCTTCTTAAAGCGCTATATCGCATTTCATTTCTATGTTTCATGGTAAGATTTAATATGATTTGCGAAGTGTTATGTATTCCTCGTCTACACTTCAAATGAATGTAAATGCGACACTTCCTTGCAAGGAAATAGCGTCTGCAGATGTCTACGTATCGTAGCAATAGAGTTCTTATGATTCTTAAAACGCGATATCGCATCTCATTTCTATCTTTCATGGTAAGATATAATATGATTTGTGAAGTGTTATGTATTCTTCGTCTACACTTCAAATGAATGTGAATGCGACACTTCCTTGCTAGGAGATAGCGTTTGCAGATGTCTACGTATCGTAGCAATAGTGATCTTATGATTCTTAAAACGCGATATCGCATCTCATTTCTATGTTTCATGGTAAGATATAATATGATTTGCGAAGTGTTATATATTCCTCGTCTACACTTCAAATGAATATAAATGCGATACTTCCTTGCTAGGAAGTAGCGTTTGCAGATGTCCACGTATCGTAGCAATAGTGTTCTTATGATTCTTAAAACGCGATAACGCATCTCATTTCTATGTTTCATGGTAAGATATAATATGATTTGCGAAGTGTTATGTATTCCTCGTCTACACTTCAAATGAATGTAAATGCGGCACTTCCTTGCTAGGAAATAGGGTCTGGGGATGCCTAGGTATCGTAGCGATAACGTTCTAATGCTTCTTAAAACGCGATATCGCATCTCATTTCTATGTTTCATGGTAAGATATAATATGATTTGCGAAGTGTTATGTATTCCTCGTCTACTCTTCAAATGAATGTAAATGCGACACTTCCTTGCTAGGAAATAGCGTCTGCAGATGTCTAGGTATTGTAGCGATAGAGTTCTAATGCTCCTTAAAACGCGATATCGCATCTCATTTCTATGTTTCATGGTAAGATATAATATGATTTGCGAAGTGTTATGTATTCCTCGTCTACACTTCAAATGAATGTAAATGCGACACTTCCTTGCAAGGAAATAGCGTTTGCACATGTCTACCTATCGTAACAATAGAGTTCTAATGCTTCTTAAAACGCGATATCGCATCTCATTTCTGTGTTTCATGGTAAGATATAATATGATTTGCGAAGTGTTATGTATTCCTCGCCTACTCTTCAAATGAATGTAAATGCGACACTTCCTTGCAAAGAAATAGCGTTTGCAGATGTCTACGTATCGTAGCAATAGATTTTTAGTGCTTCTTAAAACGCGATATCGCATCTCATTTCTATGTTTCATGGTAAGATATAATATGATTTGCGAAGTGTTATGTATTCCTCGTCTGCACTTCAAATGAATGTAAATGCGACACTTCCTTGCAAGGAAATAGCGTTTGCAGATGTCTACGTATCGCAGCAATAGAGTTCTTATGATTCTTAAAACGCGATATCGCATTTCATTTCTATGTTTCATGGTAAGATATAACATGGTTTGCGAAGTGTTATGTATTCCTCGTCTACACTTCAAATGAATGTAAATGCGACACTTCCTTGCTAGGAAATAGCGTCTGCAGATGTCTAGGTATCGTAGCGATGGAGTTCTAATGCTTCTTAAAACGCGAAATCGCATCTCATTTCTATGTTTCATGGTAAGATATAATATGATTTGCGAAGTGTTATGTATTCCTCGTCTACACTTCAAATGAATGTAAATGCGGCACTTCCTTGCTAGGAAATAGCGTCTGGAGATGTCTAGGTATCGTAGCGATAGTGTTCTAATGCTTCTTAAAACGCGATATCGCATCTCATTTCTATGTTTCATGGTAAGATATAATATGATTTGCGAAGTGTTATGTATTCCTCGTCTACTCTTCAAATGAATGTAAATGCGACACTTCCTTGCTAGGAAATAGCGTCTGCAGATGTCTAGGTATCGTAGCGATAGAGTTCTAATGCTGCTTAAAACGCGATAACGCATCTCATTTCTATGTTTCATGGTAAGATGTAATATGATTTGCGAAGTGTTATGTATTCCTCGTCTACACTTCAAATGAATGTAAATGCGGCACTTCCTTGCTAGGAAATAGCGTCTGGAGATGTCTAGGTATCGTAGCGATAGTGTTCTAATGCTTCTTAAAACGCGATATCGCATCTCATTTCTATGTTTCATGGTTAGATATAATATGATTTGCGAAGTGTTATGTATTCCTCGTCTACACGTCAAATGAATGTAAATGCGACACTTCCTTGCAAGGAAATAGCGATTGCAGATGTCTACCTATCGCAGCAATAGAGTTCTAATGCTTCTTAAAACGCGATATCGCATCTCATTTCTGTGTTTCATGGTAAGATATAATATGATTTGCGAAGTGTTATGTATTCCTCGCCTACACTTCAAATGAATGTAAATGCGACACTTCCTTGCAAAGAAATAGCGTTTGCAGATGTCTACGTATCGTAGCAATAGATTTTTAGTGCTTCTTAAAACGCGATATCGCATCACATTTCTATGTTTCATGGTAAGATATAATATGATTTGCGAAGTGTCATGTATTCCTCGTCTGCACTTCAAATGAATGTAAATGCGACACTTCCTTGCTAGGAAATAGCGTCTGCAGATGTCTAGGTATCGTAGCAATAGAGTTCTAATGCTTCTTAAAACGAGATATTGCATCTCATATCTATGTTTCACGATAAGATATAATATTCATTGCGAAGTGTTATGCATTCCTCGTCTACGATTCAAATGAATGTAAATGCGACACTTCCTTGCTAGGAAATAGCGTCTGCAGATGTCTAGGTATCGTAGCGATAGAGTTCTAATGCTCCTTAAAACGCGATATCGCATCTCATTTCTATGTTTCATGGTAAGATATAATATGATTTGCGAAGTGTTATGTATTCCTCGTCTACACTTCAAATGAATGTAAATGCGACACTTCCTTGCTAGGAAATAGCGTCTCCAGATGACTACCTATCGTAGCAATAGAGTTCTAATGCTTCTTAAAACGCGATATCGCATCTCATTTCCGTGTTTCATGGTAAGTTATAATATGATTTGCGAAGTGTCATGTATTCCTCGTCTACACTTCAAATGAATGTAAATGCGACACTTCCTTGCAAGGAAATAGCGTCTACAGATGTCTACGTATCGTAGCAATAGAGTTCTTATGATTCTTAAAACGCGATATTGCATCTTATTTCTATGTTTCATGGTAAGATATAATATGATTTGCGAAGTGTCATGTATTCCTCGTCTACACTTCAAATGAATGTAAATGCGACACTTCCTTGCTAGGAAATAGCGTCTGAAGATATCTAGGTATCGTAGCAATAGAGTTCTAATGCTTCTTAAAACGAGATATTGCATCTCATATCTATGTTTCATGATAAGATATAATATTCATTGCGAAGTGTTATGCATTCCTCGTCTACGATTCAAATGAATGTAAATGCGACACTTCCTTGCAAGGAAATGGCGTTTGCAGTTGTCTACGTATCGTAGCAATAGAGTTCTTATGATTCTTAAGACGCGATATCGCATCTCATCTCTATCTTTCATGGTAAGATATAATATGATTTGCGAAGTGTTATGTATTCCTCGTCTACACTTCAAATGAATGTGAATGCGACACTTCCTCGCTAGGAAATAACGGTTGCAGATGTCTACGTATCGTAGCAATAGAGTTCAGATGATTCTTAAAACGCGATATCGCATCTCATTTCTATGTTTCATGGTAAGATATAACATGATTTGCGAAGTGTTATGTATTCCTCGTCTACACTTCAAATGAATGTGAATGCGATACTTCCTCGCTAGGAAATAGCGTTTGCAGATGTCTACGTATCGTAGCAATAGCTTTCTAATGCTTCTTAAAACGCGATATCGCATCTCATTTCTATGTTTCATGGTATGATATAATATGATTTGCGAAGTGTCATGTATTCCTCGCCTACACTTCAAATGAATGTGAATGCGACACTTCCTCGCTAGGAAATAGCGTTTGCAGATGTCTACGTATCGTAGCAATAGAGTTGTTATGATTCTTAAAACGCGATATTGCATCTCATTTCTATGTTTCATGGTAAGATATAATATGATTTGCGAAGTGTTATGCATTCCGCGTCTACGATTCAAATGAATGTAAATGCGACACTTGCTTGCAAGGAAATAGCGTTTGCAGATGTCTACGTATCGTAGCAATAAAGTTCTAATGATTCTTAAAACGCGATATCGCATCTCATTTCTATGTTTCATGGTAAGATATAATATGATTTGCGAAGTGTCACGTATTCCTCGTCTACACTTCAAATGAATGTGAATGCGACACTTCCTCGCTAGGAAATAGCGTTTGCAGATGTCTACGTATCGTAGCAATAGATTTCTAGTGCTTCTTAAAACGCGATATCGCATCTCATTTCTATGTTTCATGGTAAGATGTAATATGATTTGCGAAGTGTCATGTATTCCTCGTCTACACTTCAAATGAATGTGAATGCGACACTTCCTCGCTAGGAAATAGCGTTTGCAGATGTCTACGTATCGTAGTAATAGAGTTCAGATGATTCTTAAAACGCGATATCGCATCTCATTTCTATGTTTCATGGTAAGATGTAATATGATTTGCGAAGTGTTATGTATTCCTCGTCTACATTTCAAATGAATGTAAATGCGACACTTCCTTGCAAGGAAGTAGCGATTGCAGATGTCTACGTATCGTAGCAATAGAGTTCTTATGATTCTTAAAACGCGATATCGCATCTCATTTCTATGTTTCAGGGTAAGATATAATATGATTTGCGAAGTGTCACGTATTCCTCGTCTACACTTCAAATGAATGTGAATGCGACACTTCCTCGCTAGGAAATAGCGTTTGCAGATGACTACGTATCGTAGCAATAGAGTTCATGTGATTCTTAAAATGCGATATCGCATCTCATTTCTATGTTTCATGGTAAGATATAACATGATTTGCGAAGTGTTATGTATTCCTCGTCTACGATTCAAATGAATGTAAATGCGACACTTCCTTGCTAGGAAATAGCGTCTGCAGATGTCTAGATATCGAAGCGATAGAGTTCTAATGCTCCTTAAAACGCGATATCGCATCTCATTTCTATGTTTCATGGTAAGATATAATATGATTTGCGAAGTGTTATGTATTCCTCGTCTACACTTCAAATGAATGTAAATGCGACACTTCCTTGCTAGGAAATAGCGTCTCCAGATGACTACCTATCGTAGCAATGGAGTTCTAATGCTTCTTAAAAAGCGATATCGCATCCCATTTCCGTGTTTCATGGTAAGATATAATATGATTTGCGAAGTGTCATGTATTCCTCGTCTACACTTCAAATGAATGTAAATGCGACACTTCCTTGCAAGGAAATAGCGTCTACAGATGTCTACGTATCGTAGCAATAGAGTTCTTATGATTCTTAAAACGCGATATTGCATCTTATTTCTATGTTTCATGGTAAGATATAATATGATTTGCGAAGTGTCATGTATTCCTCGTCTACACTTCAAATGAATGTAAATGCGACACTTCCTTGCAAGGAAATAGCGTCTGCAGATGTCTTGGTATCGTAGCAATAGAGTTCTAATGCTTCTTATAACGCGATATCGCATCTCATTTCTGTGTTTCATGGTAAGATATAATATTATTTGCGAAGTGTTATGTACTCCTCGTCTACGCTTCTCATGAATGTAAATGCGACACTTCCTTGCAAGGAAATAGCGTTTGCAGATGTTTACGTATCGAAGAAATAGAGTTCAAATGCTTCTTAAAACGAGATATTGCATCTCATATCTATGTTTCATGATAAGATATAATATTCATTGCGAAGTGTTATGTATTCCTCGTCTACACTTCAAATGAATGTAAATACGACACTTCCTTGCAAGGAAATAGCGTTTGCAGATGTCTACCTATCGTAGCAATAGAGTTCTAATGCTTCTTAAAACGCGATATCGCATCTCATTTCTATGTTTCATGGTAAGATATAATATGATTTGCGAAGTGTTATGTATTCCTCGTCTACACTTCAAATGAATGTAAATTGCGACACTTCCTTGCAAGGAAATAGCGTTTGCAGGTGTCTACGTATCGAAGCAATAGAGTTCAAATGCTTCTTAAAACGAGATATTGCATCTCATATCTATGTTTCATGATAAGATATAATATTCATTGCAAAGTGTTATGCATTCCTCGTCTACGATTCAAGTGAAAGTAAATGCGACACTTCCTTGCAAGGAAATAGCGTTTGCAGATGTCTACGTATCGTAGCAATAGTGTTCATATGATTCTTAAAACGCGATATCGCAACTCATTTCTATGTTTCATGGTAAGATATAACATGATTTGGGAAGTGTTATGTATTCCTCGTCTACACTTCAAATGAATGTGAATGCGATACTTCCTCGCTAGGAAATAGCGTTTGCAGATGTCTACGTATCGTAGCAATAGATTTCTAACGCTTCTTAAAACGCGATATCGCATCTCATATCTATGTTTCATGATAAGATATAATATTCATTGCGAAGTGTTATGCATTCCTCGTCTACGATTCAAACGAATGTAAATGCGACACTTCCTTGCTAGGAAATAGCGTCCGCAGATGCCTAGGTATCGTAGCAACAGAGTTCTAATGCTTCTTAAAACGAGATATTGCATCTCATATCTATGTTTCATGATAAGATATAATATTCATTGCGAAGTGTTATGCATTCCTCGTCTACGATTCAAATGAAAGTAAATGCGACACTTCCTTGCAAGGAAATAGCGTTTGCAGATGTCTACGTATCGTAGCAATAGTGTTCATATGATTCTTAAAACGCGATATCGCAACTCATTTCTATGTTTCATGGTAAGATATAACATGATTTGCGAGGTGTTATGTATTCCTCGTATACACTTCAAATGAATGCGAATGCGATACTTCCTCGCTAGGAAATAGCGTTTGCAGATGTCTACGTATCGTAGCAATAGCTTTATAATGCTTCTTAAAACGCGAGATCGCATCTCATTCCTATGTTTCATGGTAAGATATAATATGATTTGCGAAGTGTCATGTATTCCTCGTCTACACTTCAAATGAATGTAAATGCGACACTTCCTTGCAAGGAAATAGCGTCTGCAGATGTTTACGTATCGAAGAAATAGAGTTCAAATGCTTCTTAAAACGAGATATTGCATCTCATATCTATGTTTCATGATAAGATATAATATTCATTGCGAAGTGTTATGTATTCCTCGTCTACTATTCAAATGAATGTAAATGCGACACTTCCTTGCTAGGAAATAGGGTCTGCAGATGTCTAGGTACCGTAGCGATAGTGTGCTAATGCTCCTTAAAACGCGATATCGCATCTCATTTCTATGTTTCATGGTAAGATATAATATGATTTGCGAAGTGTCATGTATTCCTCGTCTACACTTCAAATGAATGTAAATGCGACACTTCCTTGCAAGGAAATAGCGTCTGCAGATGTCTAGGTATCGTAGCGATGGAGTTCTAATGCTTCTTAAAACGCGATATCGCTCCTCATTTCTATGTTTCATGATAAGATATAATATGATTTGCGAAGTGTTATGTATTCCTCGTCTACACTTCAAATGAATGTAAATGCGACACTTCCTTGCAAGGAAATAGCGTTTGCAGATGTCTACCTATCGTAGCAATAGTGTTCTCATGCTTCTTAAAACGCGAAATCGCATCTCATTTCTATGTTTCATGGTAAGATATAATATGATTTGCGAAGTGTTATGTATTCCTCGTCTACACTTCAAATGAATGTGAATGCGACACTTCCTTGCTAGGAAATAGCGTCTACAGATGTCTACGTATCGTAGCAATAGAGTTCTTATGATTCTTAAAACGCGATATCGCATCTCATTTCTATGTTTCATGGTAAGATATAATATGATTTGCGAAGTGTTATGTATTCCTCGTCTACTCTTCAAATGAATGTAAATGCGACACTTCCTTGCTAGGAAATAGCGTCTGCAGATGTCTAGGTATCGTAGTAATAGAGTTCTAATGCTTCTTAAAACGAGATATTGCATCTCATATATATGTTTCATGATAAGATATAATGTTCATTGCGAAGTGTTATGCATTCCTCGTCTACGATTCAAATGAATGTAAATGCGACACTTCCTTGCAAGGAAATAGCGTTTGCAGTTGTCTACGTATCGTAGCAATAGAGTTCTTATGATACTTAAAACGCGATATCGCATCTCATTTCTATCTTTCATGGCAAGATATAATATGATTTGCGAAGTGTTATGTATTCCTCGTCTACACTTCAAATGAATGTGAATGCGACACTTCCTTGCTAGGAAATAGCGTTTGCAGATGTCTACGTATCGTAGCAATAGTGTTCTTATGATTCTTAAAACGCGATATCGCATCTCATTTCTATGTTTCATGGTATGATATAATATGATTTGCGAAGTGTTATGTATTCTTCGTCTACACTTCAAATGAATGTAAATGCGACACTTCCTTGCTAGGAAGTAGCGTCTGGAGATGTCTAGGTATCGTAGCGATAGCGTTCTAATGCTTCTTAAAACGCGATATCGCATCTCATTTCTATGTTTCATGGTAAGATATAATATGATTTGCGAAGTGTCATGTATTCCTCGTCTACACTTCAAATGAATGTAAATGCGACACTTCCTTGCAAGGAAATAGCGTCTGCAGATGTCTACGTATCGTAGAAATAGAGTTCTTATGATTCTTAAAACGCGATATTGCATCTTATTTCTATGTTTCATGGTAAGATATAATATGATTTGCGAAGTGTCATGTATTCCTCGTCTACACTTCAAATGAATGTAAATGCGACACTTCCTTGCTAGGAAGTAGCGTCTGCAGATGTCTAGGTATCGTAGCAATAGAGTTCTAATGCTTCTTAAAACGAGATATTGCATCTCATATATATGTTTCATGATAAGATATAATATTCATTGCGAAGTGTTATGCATTCCTCGTCTACGATTCAAATGAATGTAAATGCGACACTTCCTTGCAAGGAAATAGCGTTTGCAGTTGTTTACGTATCGTAGCAATAGAGTTCTTATGATTCTTAAAACGCGATATCGCATCTCATTTCTATCTTTCATGGCAAGATATAATATGATTTGCGAAGTGTTATGTATTCCTCGTCTACACTTCAAATGAATGTGAATGCGACACTTCCTTGCTAGGAAATAGCGTCTACAGATGTCTACGTATCGTAGCAATAGAGTTCTTATGATTCTTAAAACGCGATATTGCACCTCATTTCTATGTTTCATGATAAGATATAATATGATTTGCGAAGTGTTATGTATTCCTCGTCTACACTTCAAATGAATGTAAATGCGACACTTCCTTGCAAGGAAATAGCGTTTGCAGATGTCTACCTATCGTAGCAATAGTGTTCTCATGCTTCTTAAAACGCGAAATCGCATCTCATTTCTATGTTTCATGGTAAGATATAATATGATTTGCGAAGTGTTATGTATTCCTCGTCTACACTTCAAATGAATGTAAATGCGGCACTTCCTTGCTAGGAAATAGCGTCTGGAGATGTCTAGGTATCGTGGCGATAGTGTTCTAATGCTTCTTAAAACGCGATATCGCATCTCATTTCTATGTTTCATGGTAAGATATAATATGATTTGCGAAGTGTTATGTATTCCTCGTCTACTCTTCAAATGAATGTAAATGCGACACTTCCTTGCTAGGAAATAGCGTCTGCAGATGTCTAGGTATCGTAGCGATAGAGTTCTAATGCTGCTTAAAACGCGATAACACATCTCATTTCTATGTTTCATGGTAAGATATAATATGATTTGCGAAGTGTTATGTATTCCTCGTCTACACTTCAAATGAATGTAAATGCGGCACTTCCTTGCTAGGAAATAGCGTCTGGAGATGTCTAGGTATCGTAGCGATAGTGTTCTAATGCTTCTTAAAACGCGATATCGCATCTCATTTCTATGTTTCATGGTAAGATATAATATGATTTGCGAAGTGTTATGTATTCCTCGTCTACTCATCAAATGAATGTAAATGCGACACTTCCTTGCTATGAAATAGCGTCTGCAGATGTCTAGGTATCGTAGCGATAGAGTTCTATTGCTCCTTAAAACGCGATATCGCATCTCATTTCTATGTTTCATGGTAAGATATAATATGATTTGCGAAGTGTTATGTATTCCTCATCTACACTTCAAATGAATGTAAATGCGAGACTTCCTTGCAAGGAAATAGCGTTTGCAGATGTCTACGTATCGTAGCAATAGAGTTCTTATGATACCTAAAACGCGATATCGCATTTCATTTCTATGTTTCATGGTAAGATATAATATGATTTGCGAAGTGTTATGTATTCCTCGTCTACACTTCAAATGAATGTGAATGCGACACTTCCTTGCTAGGAAATAGCGTCTACAGATGTCTACGTATCGTAGCAATAGAGTTCTTATGATTCTTAAAACGCGATATCGCATCTCATTTCTATCTTTCATGGCAAGATATAATATGATTTGCGAAGTGTTATGTATTCCTCGTCTACACTTCAAATGAATGTGAATGCGACACTTCCTTGCTAGGAAATAGCGTCTACAGATGTCTACGTATCGTAGCAATAGAGTTCTTATGATTCTTAAAACGCGATATTGCATCTTATTTCTATGTTTCATGATAAGATTTAATATTCATTGCGAAGTGTTATGCATTCCTCGTCTACGATTCAAACGAATGTAAATGCGACACTTCCTTGCTAGGAAATAGCGTCCGCAGATGCCTAGGTATCGTAGCAACAGAGTTCTAATGCTTCTTAAAACGAGATATTGCATCTCATATCTATGTTTCATGATAAGATATAATATTCATTGCGAAGTGTTATGCATTCCTCGTCTACGATTCAAATGAAAGTAAATGCGACACTTCCTTGCAAGGAAATAGCGTTTGCAGATGACTACGTATCGTAGCAATAGTGTTCATATGATTCATAAAACGCGATATCGCAACTCATTTCTATGTTTCATGGTAAGATATAACATGATTTGGGAAGTGTTATGTATTCCTCGTCAACACTTCAAATGAATGTAAGTGAGACACTTCCTTACAAGGAAATAGTGTTTGCAAATGTCTACCTATCGTAACAATAGGGTTCTAATGCTTCTTAAAACGCGATATCGCATCTCATTTCTATGTTTCATGGTAAGATATAATATGATTTGCGAAGTGTCATGTATTCCTCGTCTACACTTCAAATGAATGTAAATGCGACACTTCCTTGCAAGGAAATAGCGTTTGCTGATGTCTACGTATCGAAGCAATAGAGTTCAAATGCTTCTTAAAACGAGATATTGCATCTCATATCTATGTTTCATGGTAAAATATAATATGATTTGCGAAGTGTTATGTATTCCTCGTATACACTTCAAATGAATGCGAATGCGATACTTCCTCGCTAGGAAATAGCGTTTGCAGATGTCTACGTATCGTAGCAATAGCTTTATAATGCTTCTTAAAACGCGAGATCGCATCTCATTCCTATGTTTCATGGTAAGATATAATATGATTTGCGAAGTGTCATGTATTCCTCGTCTACACTTCAAATGAATGTAAATGCGACACTTCCTTGCAAGGAAATAGCGTCTGCAGATGTCTAGGTATCGTAGCGATGGAGTTCTAATGCTCCTTAAAACGCGATATCGCACCTCATTTCTATGTTTCATGATAAGATATAATATGATTTGCGAAGTGTTGTGTATTCCTCGTCTACACTTCAAATGAATGTAAATGCGACACTTCCTTGCAAGGAAATAGCGTTTGCAGATGTCTACCTATCGTAGCAATAGTGTTCTCATGCTTCTTAAAACGCGAAATCGCATCACATTTCTATGTTTCATGGTAAGATATAATATGATTTGCGAAGTGTTATGTATTCCTCGTCTACACTTCAAATGAATGTAAATGCGGCACTTCCTTGCTAGGAAATAGCGTCTGGAGATGTCTAGGTATCGTAGCGATAGTGTTCTAATGCTTCTAAAAACGCGATATCGCATCTCATTTCTATGTTTCATGGTAAGATATAATATGATTTGCGAAGTGTTATGTATTCCTCGTCTACTCTTCAAATGAATGTAAATGCGACACTTCCTTGCTAGGAAATAGCGTCTGCAGATGTCTAGGTATCGTAGTAATAGAGTTCTAATGCTTCTTAAAACGAGATATTGCATCTCATATATATGTTTCATGATAAGATATAATGTTCATTGCGAAGTGTTATGCATTCCTCGTCTACGATTCAAATGAATGTAAATGCGACACTTCCTTGCAAGGAAATAGCGTTTGCAGTTGTCTACGTATCGTAGCAATAGAGTTCTTATGATACTTAAAACGCGATATCGCATCTCATTTCTATCTTTCATGGCAAGATATAATATGATTTGCGAAGTGTTATGTATTCCTCGTCTACACTTCAAATGAATGTGAATGCGACACTTCCTTGCTAGGAAATAGCGTTTGCAGATGTCTACGTATCGTAGCAATAGTGTTCTTATGATTCTTAAAA
The DNA here is from genome assembly GCF_050948175.1 of Xylocopa sonorina. Classification (NCBI taxonomy): domain Eukaryota; kingdom Metazoa; phylum Arthropoda; class Insecta; order Hymenoptera; family Apidae; genus Xylocopa; species Xylocopa sonorina. The sequence continues at coordinate 127,056 of NW_027490435.1, read as the reverse complement.
CGCGATATCGCATCTCATTTCTATGTTTCATGGTATGATATAATATGATTTGCGAAGTGTTATGTATTCTTCGTCTACACTTCAAATGAATGTAAATGCGACACTTCCTTGCTAGGAAGTAGCGTCTGGAGATGTCTAGGTATCGTAGCGATAGCGTTCTAATGCTTCTTAAAACGCGATATCGCATCTCATTTCTATGTTTCATGGTAAGATATAATATGATTTGCGAAGTGTCATGTATTCCTCGTCTACACTTCAAATGAATGTAAATGCGACACTTCCTTGCAAGGAAATAGCGTCTGCAGATGTCTACGTATCGTAGAAATAGAGTTCTTATGATTCTTAAAACGCGATATTGCATCTTATTTCTATGTTTCATGGTAAGATATAATATGATTTGCGAAGTGTCATGTATTCCTCGTCTACACTTCAAATGAATGTAAATGCGACACTTCCTTGCTAGGAAGTAGCGTCTGCAGATGTCTAGGTATCGTAGCAATAGAGTTCTAATGCTTCTTAAAACGAGATATTGCATCTCATATATATGTTTCATGATAAGATATAATATTCATTGCGAAGTGTTATGCATTCCTCGTCTACGATTCAAATGAATGTAAATGCGACACTTCCTTGCAAGGAAATAGCGTTTGCAGTTGTTTACGTATCGTAGCAATAGAGTTCTTATGATTCTTAAAACGCGATATCGCATCTCATTTCTATCTTTCATGGCAAGATATAATATGATTTGCGAAGTGTTATGTATTCCTCGTCTACACTTCAAATGAATGTGAATGCGACACTTCCTTGCTAGGAAATAGCGTCTACAGATGTCTACGTATCGTAGCAATAGAGTTCTTATGATTCTTAAAACGCGATATTGCACCTCATTTCTATGTTTCATGATAAGATATAATATGATTTGCGAAGTGTTATGTATTCCTCGTCTACACTTCAAATGAATGTAAATGCGACACTTCCTTGCAAGGAAATAGCGTTTGCAGATGTCTACCTATCGTAGCAATAGTGTTCTCATGCTTCTTAAAACGCGAAATCGCATCTCATTTCTATGTTTCATGGTAAGATATAATATGATTTGCGAAGTGTTATGTATTCCTCGTCTACACTTCAAATGAATGTAAATGCGGCACTTCCTTGCTAGGAAATAGCGTCTGGAGATGTCTAGGTATCGTGGCGATAGTGTTCTAATGCTTCTTAAAACGCGATATCGCATCTCATTTCTATGTTTCATGGTAAGATATAATATGATTTGCGAAGTGTTATGTATTCCTCGTCTACTCTTCAAATGAATGTAAATGCGACACTTCCTTGCTAGGAAATAGCGTCTGCAGATGTCTAGGTATCGTAGCGATAGAGTTCTAATGCTGCTTAAAACGCGATAACACATCTCATTTCTATGTTTCATGGTAAGATATAATATGATTTGCGAAGTGTTATGTATTCCTCGTCTACACTTCAAATGAATGTAAATGCGGCACTTCCTTGCTAGGAAATAGCGTCTGGAGATGTCTAGGTATCGTAGCGATAGTGTTCTAATGCTTCTTAAAACGCGATATCGCATCTCATTTCTATGTTTCATGGTAAGATATAATATGATTTGCGAAGTGTTATGTATTCCTCGTCTACTCATCAAATGAATGTAAATGCGACACTTCCTTGCTATGAAATAGCGTCTGCAGATGTCTAGGTATCGTAGCGATAGAGTTCTATTGCTCCTTAAAACGCGATATCGCATCTCATTTCTATGTTTCATGGTAAGATATAATATGATTTGCGAAGTGTTATGTATTCCTCATCTACACTTCAAATGAATGTAAATGCGAGACTTCCTTGCAAGGAAATAGCGTTTGCAGATGTCTACGTATCGTAGCAATAGAGTTCTTATGATACCTAAAACGCGATATCGCATTTCATTTCTATGTTTCATGGTAAGATATAATATGATTTGCGAAGTGTTATGTATTCCTCGTCTACACTTCAAATGAATGTGAATGCGACACTTCCTTGCTAGGAAATAGCGTCTACAGATGTCTACGTATCGTAGCAATAGAGTTCTTATGATTCTTAAAACGCGATATCGCATCTCATTTCTATCTTTCATGGCAAGATATAATATGATTTGCGAAGTGTTATGTATTCCTCGTCTACACTTCAAATGAATGTGAATGCGACACTTCCTTGCTAGGAAATAGCGTCTACAGATGTCTACGTATCGTAGCAATAGAGTTCTTATGATTCTTAAAACGCGATATTGCATCTTATTTCTATGTTTCATGATAAGATTTAATATTCATTGCGAAGTGTTATGCATTCCTCGTCTACGATTCAAACGAATGTAAATGCGACACTTCCTTGCTAGGAAATAGCGTCCGCAGATGCCTAGGTATCGTAGCAACAGAGTTCTAATGCTTCTTAAAACGAGATATTGCATCTCATATCTATGTTTCATGATAAGATATAATATTCATTGCGAAGTGTTATGCATTCCTCGTCTACGATTCAAATGAAAGTAAATGCGACACTTCCTTGCAAGGAAATAGCGTTTGCAGATGACTACGTATCGTAGCAATAGTGTTCATATGATTCATAAAACGCGATATCGCAACTCATTTCTATGTTTCATGGTAAGATATAACATGATTTGGGAAGTGTTATGTATTCCTCGTCAACACTTCAAATGAATGTAAGTGAGACACTTCCTTACAAGGAAATAGTGTTTGCAAATGTCTACCTATCGTAACAATAGGGTTCTAATGCTTCTTAAAACGCGATATCGCATCTCATTTCTATGTTTCATGGTAAGATATAATATGATTTGCGAAGTGTCATGTATTCCTCGTCTACACTTCAAATGAATGTAAATGCGACACTTCCTTGCAAGGAAATAGCGTTTGCTGATGTCTACGTATCGAAGCAATAGAGTTCAAATGCTTCTTAAAACGAGATATTGCATCTCATATCTATGTTTCATGGTAAAATATAATATGATTTGCGAAGTGTTATGTATTCCTCGTATACACTTCAAATGAATGCGAATGCGATACTTCCTCGCTAGGAAATAGCGTTTGCAGATGTCTACGTATCGTAGCAATAGCTTTATAATGCTTCTTAAAACGCGAGATCGCATCTCATTCCTATGTTTCATGGTAAGATATAATATGATTTGCGAAGTGTCATGTATTCCTCGTCTACACTTCAAATGAATGTAAATGCGACACTTCCTTGCAAGGAAATAGCGTCTGCAGATGTCTAGGTATCGTAGCGATGGAGTTCTAATGCTCCTTAAAACGCGATATCGCACCTCATTTCTATGTTTCATGATAAGATATAATATGATTTGCGAAGTGTTGTGTATTCCTCGTCTACACTTCAAATGAATGTAAATGCGACACTTCCTTGCAAGGAAATAGCGTTTGCAGATGTCTACCTATCGTAGCAATAGTGTTCTCATGCTTCTTAAAACGCGAAATCGCATCACATTTCTATGTTTCATGGTAAGATATAATATGATTTGCGAAGTGTTATGTATTCCTCGTCTACACTTCAAATGAATGTAAATGCGGCACTTCCTTGCTAGGAAATAGCGTCTGGAGATGTCTAGGTATCGTAGCGATAGTGTTCTAATGCTTCTAAAAACGCGATATCGCATCTCATTTCTATGTTTCATGGTAAGATATAATATGATTTGCGAAGTGTTATGTATTCCTCATCTACTCTTCAAATGAATGTAAATGCGACACTTCCTTGTTAGGAAATAGCGTTTGCAGATGTCTACGTATCGTAGCAATAGTGTTCATATGATTCATAAAACGCGATATCGCAACTCATTTCTATGTTTCATGGTAAGATATAACATGATTTGGGAAGTGTTATGTATTCCTCGTCAACACTTCAAATGAATGTAAGTGAGACACTTCCTTGCAAGGAAATAGTGTTTGCAAATGTCTACCTATCGTAACAATAGGGTTCTAATGCTTCTTAAAACGCGATATCGCATCTCATTTCTATGTTTCATGGTAAGATATAATATGATTTGCGAAGTGTCATGTATTCCTCGTCTACACTTCAAATGAATGTAAATGCGACACTGCCTTGCAAGGAAATAGCGTTTGCTGATGTCGACGTATCGAAGCAATAGAGTTCAAATGCTTCTTAAAACGAGATATTGCATCTCATATCTATGTTTCATGGTAAAATATAATATGATTTGCGAAGTGTTATGTATTCCTCGTATACACTTCAAATGAATGCGAATGCGATACTTCCTCGCTAGGAAATAGCGTTTGCAGATGTCTACGTATCGTAGCAATAGCTTTATAATGCTTCTTAAAACGCGAGATCGCATCTCATTCCTATGTTTCATGGTAAGATATAATATGATTTGCGAAGTGTCACGTATTCCTCGTCTACACTTCAAATGAATGTAAATGCGACACTTCCTTGCAAGGAAATAGCGTCTGCAGATGTCTAGGTATCGTAGCGATAGAGTTCTAATGCTGCTTAAAACGCGATAACACATCTCATTTCTATGTTTCATGGAAAGATATAATATGATTTGCGAAGTGTTATGTATTCCTCGTCTACACTTCAAATGAATGTAAATGCGGCACTTCCTTGCTAGGAAATAGCGTCTGGAGATGTCTAGGTATCGTAGCGATAGTGTTCTAATGCTTCTTAAAACGCGATATCGCATCTCATTTCTATGTTTCATGGTAAGATATAATATGATTTGCGAAGTGTTATGTATTCCTCGTCTACTCTTCAAATGAATGTAAATGCGACACTTCCTTGCTAGGAAATAGCGTCTGCAGATGTCTAGGTATCGTAGCAATAGAGTTCTAATGCTTCTTAAAACGAGATATTGCATCTCATATATATGTTTCATGATAAGATATAATATTCATTGCGAAGTGTTATGCATTCCTCGTCTACGATTCAAATGAATGTAAATGCGACACTTCCTTGCAAGGAAATAGCGTTTGCAGTTGTCTACGTATCGTAGCAATAGAGTTCTTATGATACTTAAAACGCGATATCGCATCTCATTTCTATCTTTCATGGCAAGATATAATATGATTTGCGAAGTGTTATGTATTCCTCGTCTACACTTCAAATGAATGTGAATGCGACACTTCCTTGCTAGGAAATAGCGTCTACAGATGTCTACGTATCGTAGCAATAGAGTTCTTATTATTCTTAAAACGCGATATTGCATCTTATTTCTATGTTTCATGGTAAGATATAATATGATTTGCGAAGTGTCATGTATTCCTCGTCTACACTTCAAATGAATGTAAATGCGACACTTCCTTGCTAGGAAATAGCGTCTGCAGATGTCTAGGTATCGTAGCAATAGAGTTCTAATGCTTCTTAAAACGAGATATTGCATCTCATATCTATGTTTCATGATAAGATATAATATTCATTGCGAAGTGTTATGCATTCCTCGTCTACGATTCAAATGAATGTAAATGCGACACTACCTTGCAAGGAAATAGCGTTTGCAGTTGTCTACGTATCGTAGCAATAGAATTCTTATGATTCTTAAAACGCGATATCGCATCTCATTTCTATCTTTCATGGTAAGATATAATATGATTTGCGAAGTGTTATGTATTCCTCGTCTACACTTCAAATGAATGTGAATGCGACACTTCCTTGCTAGGAAATAGCGTTTGCAGATGTCTACTTTATCGTAGCAATAGTGTTCTTATGATTCTTAAAACGCGATATCGCATCTCATTTCTATTTTTCATGGTAAGATATAATATGATTTGCGAAGTGTTATGTATTCTTCGTCTACACTTCAAATGAATGTAAATGCGACACTTTCTTGTTAGGAAGTAGCGTCTGGAGATGTCTAGGTATCGTAGCGATAGCGTTCTAATGCTTCTTAAAACGCGATATCGCATCTCATTTCTATGTTTCATGGTAAGATATAATATGATTTGCGAAGTGTCATGTATTCCTCGTCTACACTTCAAATGAATGTAAATGCGACACTTCCTTGCAAGGAAATAGCGTCTGCCGATGTCTACGTATCGTAGCAATAGAGTTCTTATGATTCTTAAAACGCGATATTGCATCTTATTTCTATGTTTCATGGTAAGATATAATATGATTTGCGAAGTGTCATGTATTCCTCGTCTACACTTCAAATGAATGTAAATGCGACACTTCCTTGCTAGGAAATAGCGTCTGCAGATGTCTAGGTATCGTAGCAATAGAGTTCTAATGCTTCTTAAAACGAGATATTGCATCTCATATATATGTTTCATGATAAGATATAATATTCATTGCGAAGTGTTATGCATTCCTCGTCTACGATTCAAATGAATGTAAATGCGACACTTCCTTGCAAGGAAATAGCGTTTGCAGTTGTTTACGTATCGTAGCAATAGAGTTCTTATGATTCTTAAAACGCGATATCGCATCTCATTTCTATCTTTCATGGCAAGATATAATATGATTTGCGAAGTGTTATGTATTCCTCGTCTACACTTCAAATGAATGTGAATGCGACACTTCCTTGCTAGGAAATAGCGTCTACAGATGTCTACGTATCGTAGCAATAGAGTTCTTATGATTCTTAAAACGCGATGTCGCATCACATTTCTATGTTTCATGATAAGATTTAATATTCATTGCGAAGTGTTATGCATTCCTCGTCTACGATTCAAACGAATGTAAATGCGACACTTCCTTGCTAGGAAATAGCGTCCGCAGATGCCTAGGTATGGTAGCAACAGAGTTCTAATGCTTCTTAAAACGAGATATTGCATCTCATATCTATGTTTCATGATAAGATATAATATTCATTGCGAAGTGTTATGCATTCCTCGTCTACGATTCAAATGAAAGTAAATGCGACACTTCCTTGCAAGGAAATAGCGTTTGCAGATGTCTACGTATCGTAGCAATAGTGTTCATATGATTCATAAAACGCGATATCGCAACTCATTTCTATGTTTCATGGTAAGATATAACATGATTTGGGAAGTGTTATGTATTCCTCGTCAACACTTCAAATGAATGTAAGTGAGACACTTCCTTGCAAGGAAATAGTGTTTGCAAATGTCTACCTATCGTAACAATAGGGTTCTAATGCTTCTTAAAACGCGATATCGCATCTCATTTCTATGTTTCATGGTAAGTTATAATATGATTTGCGAAGTGTCATGTATTCCTCGTCTACACTTCAAATGAATGTAAATGCGACACTTCCTTGCAAGGAAATAGCGTTTGCTGATGTCTACGTATCGAAGCAATAGAGTTCAAATGCTTCTTAAAACGAGATATTGCATCTCATATCTATGTTTCATGGTAAGATATAATATGATTTGCGAAGTGTTATGTATTCCTCGTCTACACTTCAAATGAATGCGAATGCGATACTTCCTCGCTAGGAAATAGCGATTGCGGATGTCTACGTATCGTAGCAATAGCTTTATAATGCTTCTTAAAACGCGAGATCGCATCTCATTTCTATGTTTCACTGTAAGATATAATATGATTTGCAAAGTGTCATGTATTCCTCGTCTACACTTCAAATGAATGTAAATGCGACACTTCCTTGCAAGGAAATAGCGTTTGCAGATGTCTACCTATCGTAGCAATAGAGTTCAAATGCTTCTTAAAACGAGATATTGCATCTCATATCTATGTTTCATGATAAGATATAATATTCATTGCGAAGTGTTATGCATTCCTCGTCTACGATTCAAACGAATGTAAATGCGACACTTCCTTGCTAGGAAATAGCGTCCGCAGATGCCTAGGTATCGTAGCAACAGAGTTCTAATGCTTCTTAAAACGAGATATTGCATCTCATATCTATGTTTCATGATAAGATATAATATTCATTGCGAAGTGTTATGCATTCCTCGTCTACGATTCAAATGAAAGTAAATGCGACACTTCCCTGCAAGGAAATAGCGTTTGCAGATGTCTACGTATCGTAGCAATAGTGTTCATATGATTCTTAAAACGCGATATCGCAACTCATTTCTATGTTTCATGGTAAGATATAACATGATTTGGGAAGTGTTATGTATTCCTCGTCTACTCTTCAAATGAATGTAAATGCGACACTTCCTTGCTAGGAAATAGCGTCTGCAGATGTCTAGGTATCGTAGCGATAGTGTTCTAATGCTCCTTAAAACGCGATATCGCATCTCATTTCTATGTTTCATGGTAAGATATAATATGATTTGCGAAGTATTATGTATTCCTCGTCTGCACTTCAAATGAATGTAAATGCGACACTTCCTTGCAAGGAAATAGCGTTTGCAGATGTCTACGTATCGTAGCAATAGAGTTCTTATGATTCTTAAAACGCGATATCGCATTTCATTTCTATGTTTCATGGTAAGATATAATATGATTTGCGAAGTGTTATGTATTCCTCGTCTACACTTCAAATGAATGTAAATGCGACACTTCCTTGCTAGGAAATAGCGTCTGCAGATGTCTAGGTATCGTAGCGATGGAGTTCTAATGCTTCTTAAAACGCGATATCGCATCTCATTTCTATGTTTCATGATAAGATATAATATGATTTGCGAAGTGTTATGTATTCCTCATCTACACTTCAAATGAATGTAAATGCGACACTTCCTTGCAAGGAAATAGCGATTGCAGATGTCTACCTATCGTAGCAATAGAGTTCTAATGCTTCTTAAAACGCGATATCGCATCTCACTTCTGTGTTTCATGGTAAGATATAATATGATTTGCGAAGTGTTATGTATTCCTCGCCTACACTTCAAATGAATGTAAATGCGACACTTCCTTGCAAGGAAGTAGCGATTGCAGATGTCTACGTATCGTAGCAATAGAGTTCCTATGATTCTTAAAACGCGATATCGCATCTCATTCCTATGTTTCAGGGTAAGATATAATATGATTTGCGAAGTGTCACGTATTCCTCGTCTACACTTCAAATGAATGTGAATGCGACACTTCCTCGCTAGGAAATAGCGTCTGCAGATGTCTAGGTATCGTAGCAAAAGAGTTCTAATGCTTTCTAAAACGCGATATCGCATCTCATTTCTATGTTTCATGGTAAGATGTAATATGATTTGCGAAGTGTTATGTATTCCTCGTCTACACTTCAAATGAATGTGAATGCGACACTTCCTCGCTAGGAAATAGCGTTTGCAGATGTCTACGTATCGTTGCAATTGAGTTCATATGATTCTTAAAACGCGATATCGCATCTCATTTCTATGTTTCATGGTAAGATATAATATGATTTGCGAAGTGTCATGTATTCCTCGTCTACACTTGAAATGAATGTGAATGCGACGCTTCCTCGCTAGGAAATAGCGTTTGCAGATGTCTACGTATCGTAGCAATAGAGTTCTTATGATACCTAAAACGCGATATCGCATCTCATTTCTATGTTTCATGGTAAGATATAATACGATTTGCGAAGTGTCACGTATTCCTCGTCTACACTTCAAATGAATGTAAATGCGACACTTCCTTGCTAGGAAATAGCGTCTGAAGATGTCTAGGTATCGTAGCAATAGAGTTCTAATGCTTCTTAAAACGAGATATTGCATCTCATATCTATGTTTCATGATAAGATATAATATTCATTGCGAAGTGTTATGCATTCCTCGTCTACGATTCAAATGAATGTAAATGCGACACTTCCTTGCAAGGAAATAGCGTTTGCAGTTGTCTACGTATCGTAGCAATAGAGTTCTTATGATTCTTAAAACGCGATATCGCATCTCATTTCTATCTTTCATGGTAAGATATAATATGATTTGCGAAGTGTTATGTATTCCTCGTCTACACTTCAAATGAATGTGAATGCGACACTTCCTCGCTAGGAAATAACGGTTGCAGATGTCTACGTATCGTAGCAATAGAGTTCAGATGATTCTTAAAACGCGATATCGCATCTCATTTCTATGTTTCATGGTAAGATATAACATGATTTGCGAAGTGTTATGTATTCCTCGTCTACACTTCAAATGAATGTGAATGCGATACTTCCTCGCTAGGAAATAGCGTTTGCAGATGTCTACGTATCGTAGCAATAGCTTTCTAATGCTTCTTAAAACGCGATATCGCATCTCATTTCTATGTTTCATGGTAAGATATAATATGATTTGCGAAGTGTTATGCATTCCGCGTCTACGATTCAAATGAATGTAAATGCGACACTTCCTTGCAAGGAAATAGCGTTTGCAGATGTCTACGTATCGTACCAATAGAGTTCAAATACTTCTTAAAACGAGATATTGCATCTCATATCTATGTTTCATGATAAGATATAATATTCATTGCGAAGTGTTATGTATTCCTCGTCTACACTTCAAATGAATGTAAATGCGACACTTCCATGCTAGGAAATACCGTCTGCAGATGACTAGGTATCGTAGCAATAGTGTTCTAATGCTTCTTAAAACGCGAAATAGCATCTCATTTCTATGTTTCATGGTAAGATATAATATGATTTGCGAAGTGTTATGTATTCCTCGTCTACACTTCAAATGAATGTAAATGCGACACTTCCTTGCAAGGAAATAGCGTTTGCTGATGTCTACGTATCGAAGCAATAGAGTTCAATTGTTTCTTAAAACGAGATATTGCATCTCATTTCTATGTTTCATGATAAGATATAATATTCATTGCGAAGTGTTATGCATTCCTCGTCTACGATTCAAATGAATGTAAATGCGACACTTCCTTGCAAGGAAATAGCGTTTGCAGATGTCTACGTATCGTAGCTATAGATTTCATCTGATTGTTAAAACGCGATATCGCATCTCATTTCTATGTTTCGTGGTAAGATATAATATGATTTGCGAAGTGTCATGTATTCCTCGTCTACACTTCAAATGAATGTAAATGCGACACTTCCTTGCAAGGAAATAGCGTCTGCAGATGTCTAGGTATCGTAGCAATAGAGTTCTAATGCTTCATAAAACGCGATATCGCATCTCATTTCTATGTTTCATGGTAAGATATAATATGATTTGCGAAGTGTTATGTATTCCTCGTCTACACTTCAAATGAATGTAAATGCGACACTTCCTTGCAAGGAAATAGCGTTTGCTGATGTCTACGTATCGAAGCCATAGAGTTCAAATGCTTCTTAAAACGAGATATTGCATCTCATATCTATGTTTCATGATAAGATATAATATTCATTGCGAAGTGTTATGCATTCCTCGTCTAGGATTCAAATGAAAGTAAATGCGACACTTCCTTGCAAGGAAATAGCGTTTGCAGATGTCTACGTATCGTAGCTATAGAGTTCACCTGATTCTTAAAACGCGATATCGCATCTCATTTCTATGTTTCATGGTAAGATATAACATGATATGCGAAGTGTTATGTATTCCTCGTCTACACTTCAAATGAATGCGAATGCGATACTTCCTCGCTACGAAATAGCGTTTGCAGATGTCTACGTATCGTAGCAATAGCTTTATAATGCTTCTTAAAACGCGAGATCGCATCTCATTTCTATGTTTCATGGTAAGATATAATATGATTTGCGAAGTGTCATGTATTCCTCGTCTACACTTCAAGTGAATGTGAATGCGATATTTCCTCGCTAGGAAATAGCGTTTGCAGATGTCTACGTATCGTAGCAATAGCTTTCTAATGCTTCTTAAAACGCGATATCGCATCTCATTTCTATGTTTCATGGTAAGATGTAATATGATTTGCGAAGTGTTATGTATTCCTCCTCTACACTTCAAATGAATGTAAGTGCGACGCTTCCTTGCAAGGAAATAGCGTTTGCAAATGTCTACCTATCGTAACAATAGGGTTCTAATGCTTCTTAAAACGCGATATCGCATCTCATTTCTATGTTTCATGGTAAGATATAATATTCATTGCGAAGTGTTATGCATTCCTCGTCTAGGATTCAAATGAAAGTAAATGCGACACTTCCTTGCAAGGAAATAGCGTTTGCAGATGTCTACGTATCGTAGCTATAGAGTTCACCTGATTCTTAAAACGCGATATCGCATCTCATTTCTATGTTTCATGGTAAGATATAACATGATATGCGAAGTGTTATGTATTCCTCGTCTACACTTCAAATGAATGCGAATGCGATACTTCCTCGCTACGAAATAGCGTTTGCAGATGTCTACGTATCGTAGCAATAGCTTTATAATGCTTCTTAAAACGCGAGATCGCATCTCATTTCTATGTTTCATGGTAAGATATAATATGATTTGCGAAGTGTCATGTATTCCTCGTCTACACTTCAAGTGAATGTGAATGCGATATTTCCTCGCTAGGAAATAGCGTTTGCAGATGTCTACGTATCGTAGCAATAGCTTTCTAATGCTTCTTAAAACGCGATATCGCATCTCATTTCTATGTTTCATGGTAAGATGTAATATGATTTGCGAAGTGTTATGTATTCCTCCTCTACACTTCAAATGAATGTAAGTGCGACGCTTCCTTGCAAGGAAATAGCGTTTGCAAATGTCTACCTATCGTAACAATAGGGTTCTAATGCTTCTTAAAACGCGATATCGCATCTCATTTCTATGTTTCATGGTGAGATATAATATGATTTGCGAAGTGTTATGTATTCCTCGTCTACACTTCAAATGAATGTAAATGCGACACTTCCTTGCAAGGAAATAGCGTTCGCTGATGTCCACCTATCGTAGCAATAGAGTTCTAATGCTTCATAAAACGCGATATCGCATCTCATTTCTATGTTTCATGGTAAGATATAATATGATTTGCGAAGTGTTATGTATTCCTCGTCTACACTTCAAATGAATGTAAATGCGACACTTCCTAGCAAGGAAATAGCGTTTGCTGATGTCTACGTATCGTAGCAATGGAGTTCTTATGATTCTTAAAACGCGATATCGCATCTCATTTCTATGTTTCATGGTAATAAATGATATGATTTGCGAAGTGTTATGTATTCCTCGTCTACACTTCAAATAAATGTAAATGCGACACTTCCTTGCAAGGAAATAGCGTTTGCAGATGCCTACGTATCGTAGCAATAGAGTTCAAATACTTCTTAAAACGAGATATTGCATCTCATATCTATGTTTCATGATAAGATATAATATTCATTGCGAAGTGTTATGCATTCCTCGTCTGCAATTCAAATGAACGTAAATGCTTCCTCGCTAGGAAATAGCGTTTGCAGATGTCTACGTATTGTAGCCATAGATTTCTAATGCTTCTTAAAACGCGACATCGCATCTCATTTCTATGTTTCATGGTAAGATATAATATGATTTGCGAAGTGCCATGTATTCCTCTTCTACACTTCAAATGAATATAAATGCGACACTTCCTTGCAAGGAAATAGCGTTTGCTGATGTCTACGTATCGAATCAATAGAGTTCAAATGATTCTTAAAACGAGATACTGCATCTTATATCTATGTTTCATGATAAGATACAATATTCATTGCGAAGTGTTATGCATTCCTCGTCTACGATTCAAATGAATGTAAATGCGACACTTCCTTGCAAGGAAATAGCGTTTGCAGATGTCTACGTATCGTAGCAATAGTGTTCATATGATTCTTAAAACGCGATATCGCAACTCATTTCTATGTTTCATGGTAAGATATAACATGATTTGGGAAGTGTTATGCATTCCTCGTCTACACTTCAAATGAATGTGAATGCGATACTTCCTAGCAAGGAAGTAGCGATTGTAGATGTCTACGTATCGTAGCAATAGTTCTTATGATTCTTAAAACGCGATATCGCATCTCATTTCTATGTTTCATGGTAAGATATAACATGATATGCGAAGCGTTATGTATTCCTCGTCTACACTTCAAATGAATGCGAATGCGATACTTCCTCGCTAGGAAATAGCGTTTGCAGATGTCTACGTATCGTAGCAATAGTGTTCATATGATTCTTAAAACGCGATATCGCAACTCATTTCTATGTTTCATGGTAAGATATAACATGATTTGGGAAGTGTTATGCATTCCTCGTCTACACTTCAAATGAATGTGAATGCGATACTTCCTAGCAAGGAAGTAGCGATTGTAGATGTCTACGTATCGTAGCAATAGTTCTTATGATTCTTAAAACGCGATATCGCATCTCATTTCTATGTTTCATGGTAAGATATAATATGATTTGCGAAGTGTCACGTATTCCTCGTCTACACTTCAAATGAATGTGAATGCGACACTTCCTCGCTAGGAAATAGCGTTTGCAGATGACTACGTATCGTAGCAATAGAGTTCAGATGATTCTTAAAACGCGATATCGCATCTCATTTCTATGTTTCATGGTAAGATGTAATATGATTTGCGAAGTGTTATGTATTCCTCGTCTACACTTCAAATGAATGTAAATGCGACACTTCCTAGCAAGGAAGTAGCGATTGTAGATGTCTACGTATCGTAGCAATTGTTCTTATGATTCTTAAAACGCGATATCGCATCTCATTTCTATGTTTCATGGTAAGATATAATATGATTTGCGAAGTGTCACGTATTCCTCGTCTACACTTCAAATGAATGTGAATGCGACACTTCCTCGCTAGGAAATAGCGTTTGCAGATGTCTACGTATTGTAGCCATAGATTTCTAATGCTTCTTAAAACGCGATATCACATCTCATTTCTATGTTTCATGGTAAGATATAATATGATTTGCGAAGTGTCATGTATTCCTCTTCTACACTTCAAATGAATATAAATGCGACACTTCCTTGCAAGGAAATAGCGTTTGCAGATGTCTACCTATCGTAGCAATAGAGTTCAAATGCTTCTTAAAAAGGGATATTGCATCTCATATCTACGTTTCATGATAAGATATAATATTCATTGCGAAGTATTATGCATTCCTCGTCTACGATTCAAATGAAAGTAAATTCGACACTTCCTTGCAAGGAAATAGCGTTTGCAGATGTCTACGTATCGTAGCTATAGATTTCATCTGATTCTTAAAACGCGATATCGCATCTCATTTCTATGTTTCATGGTAAGATATAACATGATATGCGAAGTGTTATGTATTCCTCGTCTACACTTCAAATGAATGCGAATGCGATACTTCCTCGCTAGGAAATAGCGTTTGCAGATGTCTACGTATCGTAGCAATAGCTTTATAATGCTTCTTAAAACGCGAGATCGCATCTCATTTCTATGTTTCATGGTAAGATATAATATGATTTGCGAAGTGTCATGTATTCCTCGTTTACACTTCAAGTGAATGTGACTGCGATATTTCCTCGCTAGGAAATAGCGTTTGCAGATGTCTACGTATCGTAGCAATAGCTTTCTAATGCTTCTTAAAACGCGATATCGCATCTCATTTCTATGTTTCATGGTAAGATGTAATATGATTTGCGAAGTGTTATGTATTCCTCCTCTACACTTCACATGAATGTAAGTGCGACGCTTCCTTGCAAGGAAATACCGTTTGCAAATGTCTACCTATCGTAACAATAGGGTTCTAATGCTTCTTAAAACGCGATATCGCATCTCATTTCTATGTTTCATGGTGAGATATAATATGATTTGCGAAGTGTTATGTATTCCTCGTCTACACTTCAAATGAATGTAAATGCGACACGTCCTTGCAAGGAAATAGCGTTCGCTGATGTCTACGTATCGAAGCAATAGAGTTCAAATGCTTCTTAGAACGAGATATTGCATCTCATATCTATGTTTCATGATAAGATATAATATTCATTGCGAAGTGTTATGTATTCTTCGTCTACGATTCAAATGAAAGTAAATGCGACACTACCTTGCAAGGAAATAGCGTTTGCAGATGTCTACGTATCGTAGCTATAGAGTTCATCTGATTCTTAAAACGCGATATCGCATCTAATTTCTATGTTTCATGGTAAGATATAACATGATATGCGAAGTGTTATGTATTCCTCGTCTACACTTCAAATGAATGCGAATGCGATACTTCCTCGCTAGGAAATAGCGTTTGCAGATGTCTACGTATCGTAGCAATAGCTTTATAATGCTTCTTAAAACGCGAGATCGCATCTCATTTCTATGTTTCGTGGTAAGATATAATATGATTTGCGAAGTGTCATGTATTCCTCGTCTACACTTCAAATGAATGTTAATGCGACACTTCCTTGCAAGGAAATAGCGTCTGCAGATGTCTAGGTATCGTAGCAATAGAGTTCTAATGCTTCATAAAACGCGATATCGCATCTCATTTCTATGTTTCATGGTAAGATATAATATGATTTGCGAAGTGTTATGTATTCCTCGTCTACACTTCAAATGAATGTAAATGCGACACTTCCTTGCAAGGAAATAGCGTTTGCTGATGTCTACGTATCGAAGCAATAGAGTTCAATTGTTTCTTAAAACGAGATATTGCATCTCATTTCTATGTTTCATGATAAGATATAATATTCATTGCGAAGTGTTATGCATTCCTCGTCTACGATTCAAATGAATGTAAATGCGACACTTCCTTGCAAGGAAATAGCGTTTGCAGATGTCTACGTATCGTAGCTATAGATTTCATCTGATTGTTAAAACGCGATATCGCATCTCATTTCTATGTTTCGTGGTAAGATATAATATGATTTGCGAAGTGTCATGTATTCCTCGTCTACACTTCAAATGAATGTAAATGCGACACTTCCTTGCAAGGAAATAGCGTTCGCTGATGTCCACCTATCGTAGCAATAGAGTTCTAATGCTTCATAAAACGCGATATCGCATCTCATTTCTATGTTTCATGGTAAGATATAATATGATTTGCGAAGTGTTATGTATTCCTCGTCTACACTTCAAATGAATGTAAGTGCGACACTTCCTTGCAAGGAAATAGCGTTCGCTGATGTCCACCTATCGTAGCAATAGAGTTCTAATGCTTCATAAACGCGATATCGCATCTCATTTCTATGTTTCATGGTAAGATATAATATGATTTGCGAAGAGTCATGTATTCCTCGTCTACACTTCAAATGAATGTAAATGCGACACTTCCTAGCAAGGAAATAGCGTTTGCTGATGTCTACGTATCGTAGCAATGGAGTTCTTATGATTCTTAAAACGCGATATCGCATCTCATTTCTATGTTTCATGGTAAGATATAATATGATTTGCGAAGAGTCATGTATTCCTCGTCTACACTTCAAATGAATGTAAATGCGACACTTCCTAGCAAGGAAATAGCGTTTGCAGATGCCTACGTATCGTAGCAATAGAGTTCAAATACTTCTTAAAACGAGATATTGCATCTCATATCTATGTTTCATGATAAGATATAATATTCATTGCGAAGTGTTATGCATTCCTCGTCTACGATTCAAATGAATGTAAATGCGACACTTCCTTGCAAGGAAATAGCCTTTGCAGATGTCTATGTATCGTAGCAATAGAGTTCTTATGATTCTTAAAACGCGATATCGCATCTCATTTCTATGTTTCATGGTAAGATATAATATGATTTGAGAAGTGTCATGTATTCCTCGTCTGCACTTCAAATGAATGTGAATGCGATACTTCCTCGCTAGGAAATAGCGTTTGCAGATGTCTACGTATTGTAGCCATAGAGTTCAGATGATTCTTAAAACGCGATATCGCATCTCATTTCTATGTTTCATGGTAAGATGTAATATGATTTGCGAAGTGTTATGTATTCCTCGTCTACACTTCAAATGAATGTAAATGCGACACTTCCTAGCAAGGAAGTAGCGATTGTAGATGTCTACGTATCGTAGCAATAGTTCTTATGATTCTTAAAACGCGATATCGCATCTCATTTCTATGTTTCATGGTAAGATATAATATGATTTGCGAAGTGTCACGTATTCCTCGTCTACACTTCAAATGAATGTGAATGCGACACTTCCTCGCTAGGAAATAGCGTTTGCAGATGACTACGCATCGTAGCAATAGAGTTCATATGATTCTTAAAACGCGATATCGCATCTCATTTCTATGTTTCATGGTAAGATATAACATGATTTGCGAAGTGTTATGTATTCCTCGTCTACACTTCAATTGAATGTGAATGCGATACTTCCTCGCTAGGAAATAGCGTTTGCAGATGTCTACGTATCGTAGCAATAGCTTTCTAATGCTTCTTAAAACGCGATATCGCATCTCATTTCTATGTTTCATGGTAAGATATAATATGATTTGCGAAGAGTCATGCATTCCTCGTCTACACTTCAAATGAATGTAAATGCGACACTTCCTAGCAAGGAAATAGCGTTTGCTGATGTCTACGTATCGCAGCAATGGAGTTCTTATGATTCTTAAAACGCGATATCGCATCTCATTTCTATGTTTCATGGTAATAAATGATATGATTTGCGAAGTGTTATGTATTCCTCGTCTACACTTCAAATAAATGTAAATGCGACACTTCCTTGCAAGGAAATAGCGTTTGCAGATGCCTACGTATCGTAGCAATAGAGTTCAAATACTTCTTAAAACGAGATATTGCATCTCATATCTATGTTTCATGATAAGATATAATATTCATTGCGAAGTGTTATGCATTCCTCGTCTGCAATTCAAATGAACGTAAATGCGACACTTCCTTGCAAGGAAATAGCGTTTGCAGATGTCTACGTATCGTAACAATAGTGTTCTTATGATTCTTAAAACGCGATATCGCATCTCATTTCTATGTTTCATGGTAAGATATAATATGATTTGCGAAGTGTCATGTATTCCTCGTCTACACTTCAAATGAATGTAAATGCGACACCTCCATGCTAGGAAATACCGTCTGCAGATGACTAGGTGTCGTAGCAATAGTGTTCTAATGCTTCTTAAAACGCGAAATCGCATCTCATTTCTATGTTTCATGGTAAGATATAATATGATTTGCGAAGTGTTACGTATTCCTCGTCTACACTTCAAATGAATGTAAATGCGACACTTCCTTGCAAGGAAATAGCGTTTGCTGATGTCTACGTATCGAAGCAATAGAGTTCAAATGTTTCTTAAAACGAGATATTGCATCTCATATCTATGTTTCATGATAAGATATAATATTCATTGCGAAGTGTTATGCATTCCTCGTCTACGATTCAAATGAATGTAAATGCGACACTTCCTTGCAAGGAAATAGCCTTTGCAGATGTCTATGTATCGTAGCAATAGAGTTCTTATGATTCTTAAAACGCGATATCGCATCTCATTTCTATGTTTCATGGTAAGATATAATATGATTTGAGAAGTGTCATGTATTCCTCGTCTGCACTTCAAATGAATGTGAATGCGATACTTCCTCGCTAGGAAATAGCGTTTGCAGATGTCTACGTATTGTAGCCATAGATTTCTAATGCTTCTTAAAACGCGATATCGCATCTCATTTCTATGTTTCATGGTAAGATATAATATGATTTGCGAAGTGTCATGTATTCCTCTTCTACACTTCAAATGAATATAAATGCGACACTTCCTTGCAAGGAAATAGCGTTTGCAGATGTCTACCTATCGTAGCAATAGAGTTCAAATGCTTCTTAAAAAGGGATATTGCATCTCATATCTATGTTTCATGATAAGATATAATATTCATTGCGAAGTATTATGCATTCCTCGTCTACGATTCAAATGAAAGTAAATGCGACACTTCCTTGCAAGGAAATAGCGTTTGCTGATGTCTACGTATCGAATCAATAGAGTTCAAATGCTTCTTAAAACGAGATACTGCATCTCATATCTATGTTTCATGATAAGATACAATATTCATTGCGAAGTGTTATGCATTCCTCGTCTACGATTCAAATGAATGTAAATGCGACACTTCCTTGCAAGGAAATAGCGTTTGCAGATGTCTAAGTATCGTAGCAAAAGAGTTCTAATGCTTCTCAAAACGCGATATCGCATCTCATTTCTATGTTTCATGGTAAGATGTAATATGATTTGCGAAGTGTTATGTATTCCTCGTCTACACTTCAAACGAATGTAAATGCGACACTTCCCTGCAAGCAAATAGCGTTTGCAGATGTCTACCTATCGTAGCAATAGAGTTCTAATGCTTCTTAAAACGCGATATCGCATCTTATTTCTGTGTTTCATGGTAAGATATAATATGATTTGCGAAGTGTTATGTATTCCTCGTCTACACTTCAAATGAATGTAAATGCGACACTTCCTTGCTAGGAAATAGCGTCTGCAGATGTCTAGGTATCGTAGCAATAGAGTTCTAATGCTTCTTAAAACGCGATATCGCATCTCATTTCTATGTTTCATGGTAAGATATAATACGATTTGCGAAGTGTCATGTATTCCTCGTCTACACTTCAAATGAATGTAAATGCGACACTTCCATGCTAGGAAATACCGTCTGCAGATGACTAGGTATCGTAGCAATAGTGTTCTAATGCTTCTTAAAACGCGATATCGCATCTCATTTCTATGTTTCATGGTAAGATATTATATGATTTGCGAAGTGTTATGTATTCCTCGTCTACACTTCAAATGAATGTAAATGCGACACTTCCATGCTAGGTAATACCGTCTGCAGATGACTAGGTATCGTAGCAATAGTGTTCTAATGCTTCTTAAAACGCGATATCGCATCACATTTCTATGTTTCATTGTAAGATATAATATTCATTGCGAAGTGTTATGCATTCCTCGTCTACGATTCAAAAGAAAGTAAATGCGACACTTCCTTGCAAGGAAATAGCATTTGCAGATGTCTACGTATCGTAGCTATAGAGTTCATCTGATACTTAAAACCCGATATCGCATCTCATTTCTATGTTTCATGGTAATAAATGATATGATTTGCGAAGTGTTATGTATTCCTCGTCTACACTTCAAATAAATGTAAATGCGACACTTCCTTGCAAGGAAATAGCGTTTGCAGATGCCTACGTATCGTAGCAATAGAGTTCAAATACTTCTTAAAACGAGATATTGCATCTCATATCTATGTTTCATGATAAGATATAATATTCATTGCGAAGTGTTATGCATTCCTCGTCTGCAATTCAAATGAACGTAAATGCGACACTTCCTTGCAAGGAAATAGCGTTTGCAGATGTCTACGTATCGTAACAATAGTGTTCTTATGATTCTTAAAACGCGATATCGCATCTCATTTCTATGTTTCATGGTAAGATATAATATGATTTGCGAAGTGTCATGTATTCCTCGTCTACACTTCAAATGAATGTAAATGCGACACCTCCATGCTAGGAAATACCGTCTGCAGATGACTAGGTGTCGTAGCAATAGTGTTCTAATGCTTCTTAAAACGCGAAATCGCATCTCATTTCTATGTTTCATGGTAAGATATAATATGATTTGCGAAGTGTTACGTATTCCTCGTCTACACTTCAAATGAATGTAAATGCGACACTTCCTTGCAAGGAAATAGCGTTTGCTGATGTCTACGTATCGAAGCAATAGAGTTCAAATGTTTCTTAAAACGAGATATTGCATCTCATATCTATGTTTCATGATAAGATATAATATTCATTGCGAAGTGTTATGCATTCCTCGTCTACGATTCAAATGAATGTAAATGCGACACTTCCTTGCAAGGAAATAGCCTTTGCAGATGTCTATGTATCGTAGCAATAGAGTTCTTATGATTCTTAAAACGCGATATCGCATCTCATTTCTATGTTTCATGGTAAGATATAATATGATTTGAGAAGTGTCATGTATTCCTCGTCTGCACTTCAAATGAATGTGAATGCGATACTTCCTCGCTAGGAAATAGCGTTTGCAGATGTCTACGTATTGTAGCCATAGATTTCTAATGCTTCTTAAAACGCGATATCGCATCTCATTTCTATGTTTCATGGTAAGATATAATATGATTTGCGAAGTGTCATGTATTCCTCTTCTACACTTCAAATGAATATAAATGCGACACTTCCTTGCAAGGAAATAGCGTTTGCAGATGTCTACCTATCGTAGCAATAGAGTTCAAATGCTTCTTAAAAAGGGATATTGCATCTCATATCTATGTTTCATGATAAGATATAATATTCATTGCGAAGTATTATGCATTCTTCGTCTACGATTCAAATGAAAGTAAATGCGACACTTCCTTGCAAGGAAATAGCGTTTGCTGATGTCTACGTATCGAATCAATAGAGTTCAAATGCTTCTTAAAACGAGATACTGCATCTCATATCTATGTTTCATGATAAGATACAATATTCATTGCGAAGTGTTATGCATTCCTCGTCTACGATTCAAATGAATGTAAATGCGACACTTCCTTGCAAGGAAATAGCGTTTGCAGATGTCTAAGTATCGTAGCAAAAGAGTTCTAATGCTTCTTAAAACGCGATATCGCATCTCATTTCTATGTTTCATGGTAAGATGTAATATGATTTGCGAAGTGTTATGTATTCCTCGTCTACACTTCAAACGAATGTAAATGCGACACTTCCCTGCAAGCAAATAGCGTTTGCAGATGTCTACCTATCGTAGCAATAGAGTTCTAATGCTTCTTAAAACGCGATATCGCATCTTATTTCTGTGTTTCATGGTAAGATATAATATGATTTGCGAAGTGTTATGTATTCCTCGTCTACACTTCAAATGAATGTAAATGCGACACTTCCTTGCTAGGAAATAGCGTCTGCAGATGTCTAGGTATCGTAGCAATAGAGTTCTAATGCTTCTTAAAACGCGATATCGCATCTCATTTCTATGTTTCATGGTAAGATATAATACGATTTGCGAAGTGTCATGTATTCCTCGTCTACACTTCAAATGAATGTAAATGCGACACTTCCATGCTAGGAAATACCGTCTGCAGATGACTAGGTATCGTAGCAATAGTGTTCTAATGCTTCTTAAAACGCGATATCGCATCTCATTTCTATGTTTCATGGTAAGATATTATATGATTTGCGAAGTGTTATGTATTCCTCGTCTACACTTCAAATGAATGTAAATGCGACACTTCCATGCTAGGTAATACCGTCTGCAGATGACTAGGTATCGTAGCAATAGTGTTCTAATGCTTCTTAAAACGCGATATCGCATCACATTTCTATGTTTCATTGTAAGATATAATATTCATTGCGAAGTGTTATGCATTCCTCGTCTACGATTCAAAAGAAAGTAAATGCGACACTTCCTTGCAAGGAAATAGCATTTGCAGATGTCTACGTATCGTAGCTATAGAGTTCATCTGATTCTTAAAACCCGATATCGCATCTCATTTCTATGTTTCATGGTAAGATATAACATGATATGCGAAGTGTTATGTATTCCTCGTCTACACTTCAAATGAATGCGAATGCGATACTTCCTCGCTACGGAATAGCGTTTGCAGATGTCTACGTATCGTAGCGATAGCTTTATAATGCTTCTTAAAACGCGAGATCGCATCTCATTTCTATGTTTCATGGTAAGATATAATATGATTTGCGAAGTGTCATGTATTCCTCGTCTACACTTCAAGTGAATGTGACTGCGATATTTCCTCGCTAGGAAATAGCGTTTGCAGATGTCTACGTATCGTAGCAATAGCTTTCTAATGCTTCTTAAAACGCGATATCGCATCTCATTTCTATGTTTCATGGTAAGATGTAATATGATTTGCGAAGTGTTATGTATTCCTCCTCTACACTTCAAATGAATGTAAGTGCGACGCTTCCTTGCAAGGAAATAGCGTTTGCAAATTTCTACCTATCGTAACAATAGGGTTCTAATGCTTCTTAAAACGCGATATCGCATCTCATTTCTATGTTTCATGGTGAGATATAATATGATTTGCGAAGTGTTATGTATTCCTCGTCTACACTTCAAATGAATGTAAATGCGACACTTCCTTGCAAGGAAATAGCGTTCGCTGATGTCCACCTATCGTAGCAATAGAGTTCTAATGCTGCATAAAACGCGATATCGCATCTCATTTCTATGTTTCATGGTAAGATATAATATGATTTGCGAAGTGTTATGTATTCCTCGTCTACACTTCAAATGAATGTAAATTGCGACACTTCCTTGCAAGGAAATAGCGTTTGCAGGTGTCTACGTATCGAAGCAATAGAGTTCAAATACTTCTTAAAACGAGATATTGCATCTCATATCTATGTTTCATGATAAGATATAATATTCATTGCGAAGTGTTATGCATTCCTCGTCTACGATTCAAACGAATGTAAATGCGACACTTCCTTGCTAGGAAATAGCGTCCGCAGATGCCTAGGTATCGTAGCAATAGTGTTCATATGATTCTTAAAACGCGATATCGCAACTCATTTCTATGTTTCATGGTAAAATATAACATGATTTGGGAAGTGTTATGTTGTGTTGTGTTGTATTCCTCGTCTACACATCAAATGAATGTGAATGCGATACTTGCTCGCTAGGAAATAGCGTTTGCAGATGTCTACGTATCGTAGCAATAGATTTCTAATGCTTCTTAAAACGCGATATCGCATCTCATTTCTATGTTTCATGGTAAGATATAATATGATTTGCGAAGTGTCATGTATTCCTCGTCTACACTTCAAATGAATGTAAATGCGACACTTCCTTGCAAGGAAATAGCGTCTGCAGATGTCTAGGTATCGTAGCAATAGAGTTCTAATGCTTCTTATAACGCGATATCGCATCTCATTTCTGTGTTTCATGGTAAGATATAATATTATTTGCGAAGTGTTATGTACTCTTCGTCTACGCTTCTCATGAATGTAAATGCGACACTTCCTTGCAAGGAAATAGCGTTTGCAGAAGTTTACGTATCGAGGAAATAGAGTTCAAATGCTTCTTAAAACGAGATATTGCATCTCACATCTATGTTTCATGATAAGATATAATATTCATTGCGAAGTGTTATGTATTCCTCGTCTACACTTCAAATGAATGTAAATACGACACTTCCTTGCAAGGAAATAGCATTTGCAGATGTCTACATATCGTAGCAATAGAGTTCTAATGCTTCTTAAAATGCGATATCGCAACTCATTTCTATGTTTCATGGTAAGATATAATATCATTTGCGAAGTGTTATGTACTCCTCGTCTACGCTTCACATGAATGTAAATGCGACACTTCCTTGCAAGGAAATAGCGTTTGCAGATGTCTACGTATCGAAGAAATAGAGTTCAAATGCTTCGTAAAACGAGATATTGCATCTCATATATATGTTTCACGATAAGATATAATATTCATTGCGAAGTGTTATGCATTCCTCGTCTACGATTCAAATGAAAGTAAATGCGATACTTCCTTGCAAGGAAATAGCGTTTGCAGATGTCTACGTATCGTAGCAATTGAGTTCATATGATTCTTAAAACGCGATATCGCATCTCATTTCTATGTTTCATGGTAAGATGTAATATGATTTGCGAAGAGTTATGTATTCCTCGTCTACACTTCAAATGAATGTAAATGCGACACTTCCTAGCAAGGAAGTAGCGATTGTAGATGTCTACGTATCGTAGCAATAGTTCTTATGATTCTTAAAACGCGATATCGCATCTCATTTCTATGTTTCATGGTAAGATATAATATGATTTGCGAAGTGTCTCGTATTCCTCGTCTACACTTCAAATGAATGTGAATGCGACACTTCCTCGCTAGGAAATGGCGTTTGCAGATGACTACGTATCGTAGCAATAGAGTTCAGATGATTCTTAAAACGCGATATCGCATCTCATTTCTATGTTTCATGGTAAGATGTAATATGATTTGCGAAGTGTTATGTATTCCTCGTCTACACTTCAAATGAATGTAAATGCGACACTTCCTAGCAAGGAAGTAGCGATTGTAGATGTCTACGTATCGTAGCAATAGTTCTTATGATTCTTAAAACGCGATATCGCATCTCATTTCTATGTTTCATGGTAAGATATAATATGATTTGCGAAGTGTCACGTATTCCTCGTCTACACTTCAAATGAATGTGAATGCGACACTTCCTCGCTAGGAAATAGCGTTTGCAGATAACTACGCATCGTAGCAATAGAGTTCATATGATTCTTAAAACGCGATATCGCATCTCATTTCTATGTTTCATGGTAAGATATAACATGATTTGCGAAGTGTTATGTATTCCTCGTCTACACTTCAAATGAATGTGAATGCGATACTTCCTCGCTAGGAAATAGCGTTTGCAGATGTCTACGTATCGTAGCAATAGCTTTCTAATGCTTCTTAAAACGCGATATCGCATCTCATTTCTATGTTTCATGGTAAGATATAATATGATTTGCGAAGAGTCATGCATTCCTCGTCTACACTTCAAATGAATGTAAATGCGACACTTCCTAGCAAGGAAATAGCGTTTGCTGATGTCTACGTATCGCAGCAATGGAGTTCTTATGATTCTTAAAACGCGATATCGCATCTCATTTCTATGTTTCATGGTAATAAATGATATGATTTGCGAAGTGTTATGTATTCCTCGTCTACACTTCAAATAAATGTAAATGCGACACTTCCTTGCAAGGAAATAGCGTTTGCAGATGCCTACGTATCGTAGCAATAGAGTTCAAATACTTCTTAAAACGAGATATTGCATCTCATATCTATGTTTCATGATAAGATATAATATTCATTGCGAAGTGTTATGCATTCCTCGTCTGCAATTCAAATGAACGTAAATGCGACACTTCCTTGCAAGGAAATAGCGTTTGCAGATGTCTACGTATCGTAACAATAGTGTTCTTATGATTCTTAAAACGCGATATCGCATCTCATTTCTATGTTTCATGGTAAGATATAATATGATTTGCGAAGTGTCATGTATTCCTCGTCTACACTTCAAATGAATGTAAATGCGACACCTCCATGCTAGGAAATACCGTCTGCAGATGACTAGGTGTCGTAGCAATAGTGTTCTAATGCTTCTTAAAACGCGAAATCGCATCTCATTTCTATGTTTCATGGTAAGATATAATATGATTTGCGAAGTGTTACGTATTCCTCGTCTACACTTCAAATGAATGTAAATGCGACACTTCCTTGCAAGGAAATAGCGTTTGCTGATGTCTACGTATCGAAGCAATAGAGTTCAAATGTTTCTTAAAACGAGATATTGCATCTCATATCTATGTTTCATGATAAGATATAATATTCATTGCGAAGTGTTAAGCATTCCTCGTCTACGATTCAAATGAATGTAAATGCGACACTTCCTTGCAAGGAAATAGCCTTTGCAGATGTCTATGTATCGTAGCAATAGAGTTCTTATGATTCTTAAAACGCGATATCGCATCTCATTTCTATGTTTCATGGTAAGATATAATATGATTTGAGAAGTGTCATGTATTCCTCGTCTGCACTTCAAATGAATGTGAATGCGATACTTCCTCGCTAGGAAATAGCGTTTGCAGATGTCTACGTATTGTAGCCATAGAGTTCAGATGATTCTTAAAACGCGATATCGCATCTCGTTTCTATGTTTCATGGTAAGATGTAATATGATTTGCGAAGTGTTATGTATTCCTCGTCTACACTTCAAATGAATGTAAATGCGACACTTCCTAGCAAGGAAGTAGCGATTGTAAATGTCTACGTATCGTAGCAATAGTTCTTATGATTCTTAAAACGCGATATCGCATCTCATTTCTATGTTTCATGGTAAGATATAATATGATTTGCGAAGTGTCATGCATTCCTCGTCTACACTTCAAATGAATGTAAATGCGACACTTCCTAGCAAGGAAATAGCGTTTGCTGATGTCTACGTATCGCAGCAATGGAGTTCATATGATTCTTAAAACGCGATATCGCATCTCATTTCTATGTTTCATGGTAATAAATGATATGATTTGCGAAGTGTTATGTATTCCTCGTCTACACTTCAAATAAATGTAAATGCGACACTTCCTTGCAAGGAAATAGCGTTTGCAGATGCCTACGTATCGTAGCAATAGAGTTCAAATACTTCTTAAAACGAGATATTGCATCTCATATCTATGTTTCATGATAAGATATAATATTCATTGCGAAGTGTTATGCATTCCACGTCTGCAATTCAAATGAACGTAAATGCGACACTTCCTTGCAAGGAAATAGCGTTTGCAGATGTCTACGTATCGTAACAATAGTGTTCTTATGATTCTTAAAACGCGATATCGCATCTCATTTCTATGTTTCATGGTAAGATATAATATGATTTGCGAAGTGTCATGTATTCCTCGTCTACACTTCAAATGAATGTAAATGCGACACCTCCATGCTAGGAAATACCGTCTGCAGATGACTAGGTGTCGTAGCAATAGTGTTCTAATGCTTCTTAAAACGCGATATCGCATCTCATTTCTATGTTTCATGGTAAGATGTAATATGATTTGCGAAGTGTTATGTATTCCTCGTCTACACTTCAAACGAATGTAAATGCGACACTTCCATGCTAGGAAATACCGTCTGCAGATGACTAGGTATCGTAGCAATAGTGTTCTAATGCTTCTTAAAACGCGATATCGCATCTCATTTCTATGTTTCATGGTAAGATATTATATGATTTGCGAAGTGTTATGTATTCCTCGTCTACACTTCAAATGAATGTAAATGCGACACTTCCATGCTAGGTAATACCGTCTGCAGATGACTAGGTATCGTAGCAATAGTGTTCTAATGCTTCTTAAAACGCGATATCGCATCACATTTCTATGTTTCATTGTAAGATATAATATTCATTGCGAAGTGTTATGCATTCCTCGTCTACGATACAAAAGAAAGTAAATGCGACACTTCCTTGCAAGGAAATAGCATTTGCAGATGTCTACGTATCGTAGCTATAGAGTTCATCTGATTCTTAAAACCCGATATCGCATCTCATTTCTATGTTTCATGGTAAGATATAACATGATATGCGAAGTGTTATGTATTCCTCGTCTACACTTCAAATGAATGCGAATGCGATACTTCCTCGCTACGAAATAGCGTTTGCAGATGTCTACGTATCGTAGCAATAGCTTTATAATGCTTCTTAAAACGCGAGATCGCATCTCATTTCTATGTTTCATGGTAAGATATAATATGATTTGCGAAGTGTCATGTATTCCTCGTCTACACTTCAAGTGAATGTGACTGCGATATTTCCTCGCTAGGAAATAGCGTTTGCAGATGTCTACGTATCGTAGCAATAGCTTTCTAATGCTTCTTAAAACGCGATATCGCATCTCATTTCTATGTTTCATGGTAAGATGTAATATGATTTGCGAAGTGTTATGTATTCCTCGTCTACACTTCAAATGAATGTAAATGCGACACTTCCTTGCTAGGAAATAGCGTCTGCAGATGTCTAGGTATCGTAGCAATAGAGTTCTAATGCTTCTTAAAACGCGATATCGCATCTCATTTCTATGTTTCATGGTAAGATATAATACGATTTGCGAAGTGTCATGTATTCCTCGTCTACACTTCAAATGAATGTAAATGCGACACTTCCATGCTAGGAAATACCGTCTGCAGATGACTAGGTATCGTAGCAATAGTGTTCTAATGCTTCTTAAAACGCGATATCGCATCTCATTTCTATGTTTCATGGTAAGATATTATATGATTTGCGAAGTGTTATGTATTCCTCGTCTACACTTCAAATGAATGTAAATGCGACACTTCCATGCTAGGTAATACCGTCTGCAGATGACTAGGTATCGTAGCAATAGTGTTCTAATGCTTCTTAAAACGCGATATCGCATCACATTTCTATGTTTCATTGTAAGATATAATATTCATTGCGAAGTGTTATGCATTCCTCGTCTACGATACAAAAGAAAGTAAATGCGACACTTCCTTGCAAGGAAATAGCATTTGCAGATGTCTACGTATCGTAGCTATAGAGTTCATCTGATTCTTAAAACCCGATATCGCATCTCATTTCTATGTTTCATGGTAAGATATAACATGATATGCGAAGTGTTATGTATTCCTCGTCTACACTTCAAATGAATGCGAATGCGATACTTCCTCGCTACGAAATAGCGTTTGCAGATGTCTACGTATCGTAGCAATAGCTTTATAATGCTTCTTAAAACGCGAGATCGCATCTCATTTCTATGTTTCATGGTAAGATATAATATGATTTGCGAAGTGTCATGTATTCCTCGTCTACACTTCAAGTGAATGTGACTGCGATATTTCCTCGCTAGGAAATAGCGTTTGCAGATGTCTACGTATCGTAGCAATAGCTTTCTAATGCTTCTTAAAACGCGATATCGCATCTCATTTCTATGTTTCATGGTAAGATGTAATATGATTTGCGAAGTGTTATGTATTCCTCCTCTACACTTCAAATGAATGTAAGTGCGACGCTTCCTTGCAAGGAAATAGCGTTTGCAAATGTCTACCTATCGTAACAATAGGGTTCTAATGCTTCTTAAAACGCGATATCGCATCTCATTTCTATGTTTCATGGTGAGATATAATATGATTTGCGAAGTGTTATGTATTCCTCGTCTACACTTCAAATGAATGTAAATGCGACACTTCCTTGCAAGGAAATAGCGTTCGCTGATGTCCACCTATCGTAGCAATAGAGTTCTAATGCTGCATAAAACGCGATATCGCATCTCATTTCTATGTTTCATGGTAAGATATAATATGATTTGCGAAGTGTTATGTATTCCTCGTCTACACTTCAAATGAATGTAAATTGCGACACTTCCTTGCAAGGAAATAGCGTTTGCAGATGTCTACATATCGTAGCAATAGAGTTCTAATGCTTCTTAAAATGCGATATCGCAACTCATTTCTATGTTTCATGGTAAGATATAATATCATTTGCGAAGTGTTATGTACTCCTCGTCTACGCTTCACATGAATGTAAATGCGACACTTCCTTGCAAGGAAATAGCGTTTGCAGATGTCTACGTATCGAAGAAATAGAGTTCAAATGCTTCGTAAAACGAGATATTGCATCTCATATATATGTTTCACGATAAGATATAATATTCATTGCGAAGTGTTATGCATTCCTCGTCTACGATTCAAATGAAAGTAAATGCGATACTTTCTTGCAAGGAAATAGCGTTTGCAGATGTCTACGTATCGTAGCTATTGAGTTCATATGATTCTTAAAACGCGATATCGCATCTCATTTCTATGTTTCATGGTAAGATATAATATGATTTGCGAAGTGTCATGTATTCCTCGTCTACACTTCAAGTGAATGTGAAGGCGACACTTCCTCGCTAGGAAATAGCGTTTGCAGATGTCTACGTATCGTATCAATAGCTTTCTAATGCTTCTTAAAACGCGATATCGCATCTCATTTCTGTGTTTCATGGTAAGATATAATATGATTTGCGAAGTGTTATGTATTCCTCGTCTACACTTCAAGTGAATGTGACTGCGATATTTCCTCGCTAGGAAATAGCGTTTGCAGATGTCTACGTATCGTAGCAATAGCTTTCTAATGCTTCTTAAAACGCGATATCGCATCTCATTTCTATGTTTCATGGTAAGATGTAATATGATTTGCGAAGTGTTATGTATTCCTCCTATACACTTCAAATGAATGTAAGTGCGACGCTTCCTTGCAAGGAAATAGCGTTTGCAGATGTCTACGTATCGTATCAATAGCTTTCTAATGCTTCTTAAAACGCGATATCGCATCTCATTTCTATGTTTCATGGTAAGATATAATATGATTTGCGAAGTGTTATGTATTCCTCGTCTACACTTCAAATGAATGTAAATTGCGACACTTCCTTGCAAGGAAATAGCGTTTGCAGGTGTCTACGTATCGAAGCAATAGAGTTCAAATACTTCTTAAAACGAGATATTGCATCTCATATCTATGTTTCATGATAAGATATAATATTCATTGCGAAGTGTTATGCATTCCTCGTCTACGATTCAGACGAATGTAAATGCGACACTTCCTTGCTAGGAAATAGCGTCCGCAGTTGCCTAGGTATCGTAGCAACAGAGTTCTAATGCTTCTTAAAACGAGATATTGCATCTCATATCTATGTTTCATGATAAGATATAATATTCATTGCGTAGTGTTATGCATTCCTCGTCTACGATTCAAATGAAAGTAAATGCGACACTTCCTTGCAAGGAAATAGCGTTTGCAGATGTCTACGTATCGTAGCAATAGTTTTCATATGATTCTTAAAACGCGATATCGCAACTCATTTCTATGTTTCATGGTAAAATATAACATGATTTGGGAAGTGTTATGTATTCCTCGTCTACACTTCAAATGAATGTAAATGCGACACTTCCCTGCAAGCAAATAGCGTTTGCAGATGTCTACCTATCGTAGCAATAGAGTTCTAGTGCTTCTTAAAACGCGATATCGCATCTTATTTCTGTGTTTCATGGTAAGATATAATATGATTTGCGAAGTGTTATGTATTCCTCGTCTACACTTCAAATGAATGTAAATGCGACACTTCCTTGCTAGGAAATAGCGTCTGCAGATGTCTAGGTATCGTAGCAATAGAGTTCTAATGCTTCTTAAAACGCGATATCGCATCTCATTTCTATGTTTCATGGTAAGATATAATACGATTTGCGAAGTGTCATGTATTCCTCGTCTACACTTCAAATGAATGTAAATGCGACACTTCCATGCTAGGAAATAGCGTTTGCAAATGTCTACCTATCGTAACAATAGGGTTCTAATGCTTCTTAAAACGCGATATCGCATCTCATTTCTATGTTTCATGGTGAGATATAATATGATTTGCGAAGTGTTATGTATTCCTCGTCTACACTTCAAATGAATGTAAATGCGACACTTCCTTGCAAGGAAATAGCGTTCGCTGATGTCCACCTATCGTAGCAATAGAGTTCTAATGCTGCATAAAACGCGATATCGCAACTCATTTCTATGTTTCATGGTAAAATATAACATGATTTGGGAAGTGTTATGTATTCCTCGTC
This sequence comes from Xylocopa sonorina, assembly GCF_050948175.1. Lineage (NCBI taxonomy): Eukaryota > Metazoa > Arthropoda > Insecta > Hymenoptera > Apidae > Xylocopa > Xylocopa sonorina. Next base: position 94,272 of record NW_027490435.1, on the reverse strand, counting down.
TACACTTCAAATGAATGTAAATGCGACACTTCCTTGCAAGGAAATAGCGTTTGCAGATGTCTACCTATCGTAGCAATAGAGTTCTAATGCTTCTTAAAACGCGATATCGCATCTCATTTCTGTGTTTCATGGTAAGATATAATATGATTTGCGAAGTGTTATGTATTCCTCGTCTACACTTCAAATGAATGTGAATGCGGTACTTCCTCGCTAGGAAATAGCGTTTGCAGGTGTCTACGTATCGTAGCAATAGCTTTCTAATGCTTCTTAAACCGCGATGTCGCATCTCATTTCTATGTTTCATGGTAAGATATAATATGATTTGCGAAGAGTCATGTATTCCTCGTCTACACTTCAAATGAATGTAAATGCGACACTTCCTTGCAAGGAAATAGCGTCTGCAGATGTCTAGGTATCGTAGCAGTAGAGTTCATATGATTCTTAATACGCGATATCGCATCTCATTTCTATGTTTCATGGTAAGATATAACATGATTTGCGAAGTGTTATGTATTCCTCGTCTACACTTCAAATGAATGTGAATGCGATACTTCCTCGCTAGGAAATAGCGTTTGCAGATGTCTACGTATCGTAGCAATAGCTTTCTAATGCTTCTTAAAACGCGATATCGCATCTCATTTCTATGTTTCATGGTAAGATGTAATATGATTTGCGAAGTGTTATGTATTCCTCCTCTACACTTCAAATGAATGTAAGTGCGACGCTTCCTTGCAAGGAAATAGCGTTTGCAAATGTCTACCTATCGTAACAATAGGGTTCTAATGCTTCTTAAAACGCGATATCGCATCTCATTTCTATGTTTCATGGTGAGATATAATATGATTTGCGAAGTGTTATGTATTCCTCGTCTACACTTCAAATGAATGTAAATGCCACTCTTCCTTGCAAGGAAATAGCGTTCGCTGATGTCCACCTATCGTAGCAATAGATTTCTAATGCTTCATAAAACGCGATATCGCATCTCATTTCTATGTTTCATGGTAAGATATAATATGATTTGCGAAGTGTTATGTATTCCTCGTCTACACTTCAAATGAATGTAAATTGCGACACTTCCTTGCAAGGAAATAGCGTTTGCAGGTGTCTACGTATCGAAGCAATAGAGTTCAAATACTTCTTAAAACGAGATATTGCATCTCATATCTATGTTTCATGATAAGACATAATATTCATTGCGAAGTGTTATGCATTCCTCGTCTACGATTCAAACGAATGTAAATGCGACACTTCCTTGCTAGGAAATAGCGTCCGCAGATGCCTAGGTATCGTAGCAACAGAGTTCTAATGCTTCTTAAAACGAGATATTGCATCTCATTTCTATGTTTCATGGTAAAATATAACATGATTTGGGAAGTGTTATGTATTCCTCGTCTACACTTCAAATGAATGTAAATGCGACACTTCCTTGCAAGGAAATAGCGTTTGCAGATGTCTACCTATCGTAGCAATAGAGATCTAATGCTTCTTAAAACGCGATATCGCATCTCATTTCTGTGTTTCATGGTAAGATATAATATGATTTGCGAAGTGTTATGTATTCCTCGTCTACACTTCAAATGAATGTGAATGCGGTACTTCCTCGCTAGGAAATAGCGTTTGCAGATGTCTACGTATCGTAGCAATAGCTTTCTAATGCTTCTTAAAACGCGATGTCGCATCTCATTTCTATGTTTCATGGTAAGATATAATATGATTTGCGAAGAGTCATGTATTCCTCGTCTACACTTCAAATGAATGTAAATGCGACACTTCCTTGCAAGGAAATAGCGTCTGCAGATGTCTAGGTATCGTGGCAATAGTGCTCTAATGCTTCTTAAGATGCGATGTCGCATCTCATTTCTATGTTTCATGGTAAGATATAATATGATTTGCGAAGTGTCATGTATTCCTCGTCTACACTTCAAATGAATGTAAATGCGACACTTCCTTGCAAGCAAATAGCGTTTCAGATGTCTACCTATCGTAGCAATAGAGTTCTAATGCTTCTTAAACCGCGATATCGCATCTCATTTCTGTGTTTCATGGTAAGATATAATATGATTTGCGAAGTGTCATGTATTCCTCGTCTACACTTCAAATGAATGTGAATGCGACACTTCCTCGCTAGGAAATAGCGTTTGCAGATGACTACGTATCGTAGCAATAGAGTTCATATGATTCTTAATACGCGATATCGCATCTCATTTCTATGTTTCATGGTAAGATATAACATGATTTGCGAAGTGTTATGTATTCCTCGTCTACACTTCAAATGAATGTGAATGCGATACTTCCTCGCTAGGAAATAGCGTTTGCAGATGTCTACGTATCGTAGCAATAGCTTTCTAATGCTTCTTAAAACGCGATATCGCATCTCATTTCTATGTTTCATGGTAAGATATAATATGATTTGCGAAGAGTCATGTATTCCTCGTCTACTCTTCAGATGAATGTAAATGCGACACTTCCTAGCAAGGAAATAGCGTTTGCTGATGTCTACGTATCGTAGCAATGGAGTTCTTATGATTCTTAAAACGCGATATCGCATCTCATTTCTATGTTTCATGGTAATAAATGATATGATTTGCGAAGTGTTATGTATTCCTCGTCTACACTTCAAATAAATGTAAATGCGACACTTCCTTGCAAGGAAATAGCGTTTGCAGATGCCTACGTATCGTAGCAATAGAGTTCAAATACTTCTTAAAACGAGATATTGCATCTCATATCTATGTTTCATGATAAGATATAATATTCATTGCGAAGTGTTATGCATTCCTCGTCTGCAATTCAAATGAACGTAAATGCGACACTTCCTTGCAAGGAAATAGCGTTTGCAGATGTCTACGTATCGTAACAATAGTGTTCTTATGATTCTTAAAACGCGATATCGCATCTCATTTCTATGTTTCATGGTAAGATATAATATGATTTGCGAAGTGTCATGTATTCCTCGTCTACACTTCAAATGAATGTAAATGCGACACTTCCATGCTAGGAAATACCGTCTGCAGATGACTAGGTATCGTAGCAATAGTGTTCTAATGCTTCTTAAAACGCGATATCGCATCTCATTTCTATGTTTCATGGTAAGATATAATATGATTTGCGAAGTGTTATGTATTCCTCGTCTACACTTCAAATGAATGTAAATGCGACACTTCCTTGCAAGGAAATAGCGTTTGCTGATGTCTACGTATCGAAGCAATAGAGTTCAAATGTTTCTTAAAACGAGATATTGCATCTCATATCTATGTTTCATGATAAGATATAATATTCATTGCGAAGTGTTATGCATTCCTCGTCTACGATTCAAATGAATGTAAATGCGACACTTCTTTGCAAGGAAATAGCCTTTGCAGATCTCTATGTATCGTAGCAATAGAGTTCTTATGATTCTTAAAACGCGATATCGCATCTCATTTCTATGTTTCATGGTAAGATATAATATGATTTGAGAAGTGTCATGTATTCCTCGTCTGCACTTCAAATGAATGTGAATGCGATACTTCCTCGCTAGGAAATAGCGTTTGCAGATGTCTACGTATCGTAGCCATAGATTTCTAATGCTTCTTAAAACGCGATATCGCATCTCATTTCTATGTTTCATGGTAAGATATAATATGATTTGCGAAGTGTCATGTATTCCTCTTCTACACTTCAAATGAATATAAATGCGACACTTTCTTGCAAGGAAATAGCGTTTGCAGATGTCTACCTATCGTAGCAATAAAGTTCAAATGCTTCTTAAAAAGGGATATTGCATCTCATATCTATGTTTCATGATAAGATATAATATTCATTGCGAAGTGTTATGCATTCCTCGTCTACGATTCAAATGAATGTAAATGCGACACTTCCTTGCAAGGAAATAGCGTTTGCAGATGTCTAAGTATCGTAGCAAAAGAGTTCGAATGCTTCTTAAAACGCGATATCGCATCTCATTTCTATGTTTCATGGTAAGATGTAATATGATTTGCGAAGTGTTATGCATTCCTCGTCTACGACTCAAATGAATGTAAATGCAACACTTCCTTGCAAGGAAATAGCGTTTGCACATGTCTAAGTATCGTAGCAATAGAGTTCTTATGATTCTTAAAACGCGATATCGCATCTCATTTCTATGTTTCATGGTAAGATATAATATGATTTGAGAAGTGTCATGTATTCCTCGTCTACACTTCAAATGAATGTGAATGCGATACTTCCCCGCTTGGAAATAGCGTCTGCAGATGTCTACGTATCGTTGCAATAGATTTCTAATGCTTCTTAAAACGCGATATCGCATCTCATTTCTATGTTTCATGGTAAGATATAATATGATTTGCGAAGTGTCATGTATTCCTCTTCTACACTTCAAATGAATGTAAATGCGACACTTCCTTGCTACGAAATAGCGTCTGCACATGACTACGTATCGTAGCAATAGTGTTCTAATGCTTCTTAAAACGCGATATCGCATCTCATTTCTATGTTTCATGGTAAGATATAATATGATTTGCGAAGTGTTATGTATTCCTCGTCTACACTTCAAATGAATGTAAATGCGACACTTCCTTGCAAGGAAATAGCGTTTGCTGATGTCTACGTATCGAAGCAATAGAGTTCAAATGCTTCTTAAAACGAGATATTGCATCTCATATCTATGTTTCATGATAAGATATAATATTCATTGCGAAGTGTTATGCATTCCTCGTCTACGATTCAAATGAATGTAAATGCAACACTTCCTTGCAAGGAAATAGCCTTTGCACATGTCTAAGTATCGTAGCAATAGAGTTCTTATGATTCTTAAAACGCGATATCGCATCTCATTTCTATGTTTCATGGTAAGATATAATATGATTTGAGAAGTGTCATGTATTCCTCATCTACACTTCAAATGAATGTGAATGCGATACTTCCCCGCTAGGAAATAGCGTCTGCAGATGTCTACGTATCGTAGCAATAGATTTCTAATGCTTGTTAAAACGCGAGATCGCATCTCATTTCTATGTTTCATGGTAAGATATAATATGATTTGCGAAGTGTCATGTATTCCTCGTCTACACTTCAAATGAATGTAAATGCGACACTTCCTAGCAAGGAAGTAGCGATTGTAGATGTCTACGTATCGTAGCAATTGTTCTTATGATTCTTAAAACGCGATATCGCATCTCATTTCTATGTTTCATGGTAAGATATAATATGATTTGCGAAGTGTCACGTATTCCTCGTCTACACTTCAAATGAATGTAAATGCGACACTTCCTTGCTAGGAAATAGCGTCTGCAGATGTCCAGGTATCGTAGCAATAGAGTTCTAATGCTTCTTAAAACGAGATATTGCATCTCATATCTATGTTTCATGATAAGATATAATATTCATTGCGAAGTGTTATGCATTCCTCGTCTACGATTCAAATGAAAGTAAATGCGACACTTCCTTGCAAGGAAATAGCGTTTGCAGATGTCTACGTATCGTAGCAATAGAGTTCATATGATTCTTAAAACGCGATATCGCATCTCATTTCTATGTTTCATGGTAAGATATAACATGATTTGGGAAGTGTTATGTATTCCTCGTCTAAACTTCAAATGAATGTGAATGCAATACTTCCTCGCTAGGAAATAGCGTTTGCAGATGTCTACGTATCGTAGCAATAGATTTCTAATGCTTCTTAAAACGCGATATCGCATCTCATTTCTATGTTTCACTATAAGATATAATATGATTTGCGAAGTGTTATGTCTTCCTCGTCTACACTTCAAATGAATGTAAATGCGACACTTCCTTGCAAAGAAATAGCGTTTGCAGATGTCTACGTATCGTAGCAATAAAGATCTAATGCTTCTTAAAACGCGATATCGCATCTCATTTCTACGTTTCATGGTAAGATGTAATATTCATTGCGAAGTGTTATGTATTCGTCGCCTACACTTCAAATGAATGTAAATGTGACACTTCCTTGCAAGGAAATAGCGTTTGCAGATGTCTACGTATCGAAGAAATAGAGTTCAAATGCTTCTTAAAACGAGATATTGCACCTCATATCTATGTTTCATGATTAGATATAATATTCATTGCGAAGTGTTATGCGTTCCTCATCTATGATTCAAATGAATGTAAATGCGACACTTCCTCGCTAGGAAATAGCGTTTGCAGATGTCTACGTATCGTAGCAGTAGCTTTCTAATGCTTCTTAAAACGCGATATCGCATCTCATTTCTATGTTTCATGGTAAGATGTAATATGATTTGCGAAGTGTTATGTATTCCTCCTCTACACTTCAAATGAATGTAAGTGCGACACTTCCTTGCAAGGAAATAGCGTTCGCTGATGTCTACGTATCGAAGACATAGAGTTCAAATGCTTGTTAAAAAGAGATATTGCATCTCATATCTATGTTTCATGATAAGATATAATATTCATTGCGAAGTGTTATACATTCCTCGTCTACGATTCAAATGAAAGTAAATGCGACACCTCCTTGTTAGGAAATAGCGCCTGCAGATGTCTGGGTATCGTAGCAATAGTGTTCTAATACTTCTTAAAACGCGATATCGCATCTCATTTCTATGTTTCGTGGTAAGATATAATATGATTTGCGAAGTCTTATGTATTCCTCGTCTACACTTCAAATGAATGTAAATGCGACACTTCCTTGGTAGGAAATAGCGTCTGCAGATGTCTAGGTATCGTAGCAATAGAGTTCTAATGCTTCTTAAAACGCGATATCGCATCTCATTTCTATGTTTCATGGTAAGATATAACATGATTTGCGAAGTGTTATGTATTCCTCGTCTACACTTCAAATGAATGTAAATGCGACACTTCCTTGCTAGGAAATAGCGTCTGCAGATGTCTAGGTATCGTAGCAATAGAGTTCTAATGCTTCTTAAAACGCGATATCGCATCTCATTTCTATGTTTCATGGTAATATATAATATGATTTGCGAAGTGTTATGTATTCCTCGTCTACACTTTAAATGAATGTAAATGCGACACTTCCTTGGTAGGAAATAGCGTCTGCAGATGTCTAGGTATCGTAGCAATAGAGTTCTAATACTTCTTAAAACGCGATATCGCATCTCACTTCTATGTTTCATGGTAAGATATAATATGATTTGCGAAGTGTTATGTATTCCTCGTCTACACTTCAAATGAACGTAAATGCGACACTTCCTTGCAAGGAAATAGCGTTTGCAGGTGTCTACCTATCGTAGCAATAGAATTCTAATGCTTCTTAAAACGCGATATCGCATCTCATTTCTATGTTTCATGGTAAGATATAATATGATTTGCGAAGTGTCATGTATTCCTCGCCTACACTTCAAATGAATGTAAATGCGACACTTCCTTGCTAGGAAATAGCGTCTGCAGATGTCTAGCTATCGTAGCAATAGAGTACTAATGCTTCTTAAAACGCGATATCGCATCTCATTTCTGTGTTTCATAGTAAGATATAATATGATTTGCGAAGTGTCATGTATTCCTCGTCTACACTTCAAATGAATGTAAATGCGACACTTCCTTGCTAGGAAATAGCGTTTGCTGATGTCTACCTATCGTAGCAATAGAGTTCAAATGCTTCTTAAAAAGGGATATTGCATCTCATATCTATGTTTCATGATAAGATATAATATTCATTGCGAAGTGTTATGCATTCCTCGTCTACGATTCAAATGAATGTAAATGCGACACTTCCTTGCAAGGAAATAGCGTTTGCAGATGTCTAAGTATCGTAGCAAAAGAGTTCGAATGCTTCTTAAAACGCGATATCGCATCTCATTTCTATGTTTCATGGTAAGATATAATATGATTTGCGAAGTGTCATGTATTCCTCGTCTACACTTCAAATGAATGTAAATGCGACACTTCCATGCTAGGTAATACCGTCTGCAGATGACTAGGTATCGTAGCAATAGTGTTCTAATGCTTCTTAAAACGCGATATCGCATCTCATTTCTATGTTTCATTGTAAGATATAATATGATTTGCGAAGTGCTATGTATTCCTCGTCTACACTTCAAATGAATGTAAATGCGACACTTCCTTGCAAGGAAATAGCGTTTGCTGATGTCTACGTATCGAAGCAATAGAGTTCAAATGCTTCTTAAAACGAGATATTGCATCTCATATCTATGTTTCATGATAAGATATAATATTCATTGCGAAGTGTTATGCATTCCTCGTCTACGATTCAAATGAATGTAAATGCGACACTTCTTTGCAAGGAAATAGCCTTTGCAGATCTCTATGTATCGTAGCAATAGAGTTCTTATGATTCTTAAAACGCGATATCGCATCTCATTTCTATGTTTCATGGTAAGATATAATATGATTTGAGAAGTGTCATGTATTCCTCGTCTGCACTTCAAATGAATGTGAATGCGATACTTCCTCGCTAGGAAATAGCGTTTGCAGATGTCTACGTATCGTAGCCATAGATTTCTAATGCTTCTTAAAACGCGATATCGCATCTCATTTCTATGTTTCATGGTAAGATATAATATGATTTGCGAAGTGTCATGTATTCCTCTTCTACACTTCAAATGAATATAAATGCGACACTTCCTTGCAAGGAAATAGCGTTTGCAGATGTCTACCTATCGTAGCAATAGAGTTCAAATGCTTCTTAAAAAGGGATATTGCATCTCATATCTATGTTTCATGATAAGATATAATATTCATTGCGAAGTATTATGCATTCCTCGTCTACGATTCATATGAAAGTAAATGCGACACTTCCTTGCAAGGAAATAGCGTTTGCTGATGTCTACGTATCGAATCAATAGAGTTCAAATGCTTCTTAAAACGAGATACTGCATCTCATATCTATGTTTCATGATAAGATACAATATTCATTGCGAAGTGTTATGCATTCCACGTCTACGATTCAAATGAATGTAAATGCGACACTTCCTTGCAAGGAAATAGCGTTTGCAGATGTCTAAGTATCGTAGCAATAGAGTTCTTATGATTCTTAAAACGCGATATCGCATCTCATTTCTATGTTTCATGGTAAGATATAATATGATTTGAGAAGTGTCATGTATTCCTCGTCTAGACTTCAAATGAATGTGAATGCGATACTTCCTCGCTAGGAAATAGCGTTTGCAGATGTCTACGTATCGTAGCAATAGATTTCTAATGCTTCTTAAAACGCGATATCGCATCTCATTTCTATGTTTCATGGTAAGATATAATATGATTTGCGAAGTGTCATGTATTCCTCTTCTACACTTCAAATGAATGTAAATGCGACACTTCCATGCTAGGAAATACCGTCTGCACATGACTACGTATCGTAGCAGTAGTGTTCTAATGCTTCTTAAAACGCGATATCGCATCTCATTTCTATGTTTCATGGTAAGATATAATATGATTTGCGAAGTGTCATGTATTCCTCGTCTACACTTCAAATGAATGTAAATGCGACACTTCCATGCTAGGAAATACCGTCTGCAGATGACTAGGTATCGTAGCAATAGTGTTCTAATGCTTCTTAAAACGCGATATCGCATCTCATTTCTATGTTTCATGGTAAGATATAATATGATTTGCGAAGTGTTATGTATTCCTCGTCTACACTTCAAATGAATGTAAATGCGACACTTCCTTGCAAGGAAATAGCGTTTGCAGATGTCTACGTATCGGAGCAATAGAGTTCTAATGCTTCTTAAAACGCGATATCGCATCTCATTTCTATGTTTCATGGTAAGATATAATATGATTTGCGAAGTGTCATGTATTCCTCGTCTACACTTCAAATGAATGTAAATGCGACACTTCCTTGCAAGGAAATAGCGGTTGCTGATGTCTACGTATCGAAGCAATAGAGTTCAAATGCTTCTTAAAACGAGATATTGCATCTCATATCTATGTTTCATGATAAGATATAATATTCATTGCGAAGTGTTATGCATTCCTCGTCTACGACTCAAATGAATGTAAATGCAACACTTCCTTGCAAGGAAATAGCCTTTGCACATGTCTAAGTATCGTAGCAATAGAGTTCTTATGATTCTTAAAACGCGATATCGCATCTCATTTCTATGTTTCATGGTAAGATATAATATGATTTGAGAAGTGTCATGTATTCCTCGTCTACACTTCAAATGAATGTGAATGCGATACTTCCCCGCTTGGAAATAGCGTCCGCAGATGCCTAGGTATCGTAGCAACAGAGTTCTAATGCTTCTTAAAACGAGATATTGCATCTCATTTCTATGTTTCATGGTAAAATATAACATGATTTGGGAAGTGTTATGTATTCCTCGTCTACACTTCAAATGAATGTAAATGCGACACTTCCTTGCAAGGAAATAGCGTTTGCAGATGTCTACCTATCGTAGCAATAGAGATCTAATGCTTCTTAAAACGCGATATCGCATCTCATTTCTGTGTTTCATGGTAAGATATAATATGATTTGCGAAGTGTTATGTATTCCTCGTCTACACTTCAAATGAATGTGAATGCGGTACTTCCTCGCTAGGAAATAGCGTTTGCAGATGTCTACGTATCGTAGCAATAGCTTTCTAATGCTTCTTAAAACGCGATGTCGCATCTCATTTCTATGTTTCATGGTAAGATATAATATGATTTGCGAAGAGTCATGTATTCCTCGTCTACACTTCAAATGAATGTAAATGCGACACTTCCTTGCAAGGAAATAGCGTCTGCAGATGTCTAGGTATCGTGGCAATAGTGCTCTAATGCTTCTTAAGATGCGATGTCGCATCTCATTTCTATGTTTCATGGTAAGATATAATATGATTTGCGAAGTGTCATGTATTCCTCGTCTACACTTCAAATGAATGTAAATGCGACACTTCCTTGCAAGCAAATAGCGTTTCAGATGTCTACCTATCGTAGCAATAGAGTTCTAATGCTTCTTAAACCGCGATATCGCATCTCATTTCTGTGTTTCATGGTAAGATATAATATGATTTGCGAAGTGTCATGTATTCCTCGTCTACACTTCAAATGAATGTGAATGCGACACTTCCTCGCTAGGAAATAGCGTTTGCAGATGACTACGTATCGTAGCAATAGAGTTCATATGATTCTTAATACGCGATATCGCATCTCATTTCTATGTTTCATGGTAAGATATAACATGATTTGCGAAGTGTTATGTATTCCTCGTCTACACTTCAAATGAATGTGAATGCGATACTTCCTCGCTAGGAAATAGCGTTTGCAGATGTCTACGTATCGTAGCAATAGCTTTCTAATGCTTCTTAAAACGCGATATCGCATCTCATTTCTATGTTTCATGGTAAGATATAATATGATTTGCGAAGAGTCATGTATTCCTCGTCTACTCTTCAGATGAATGTAAATGCGACACTTCCTAGCAAGGAAATAGCGTTTGCTGATGTCTACGTATCGTAGCCATAGATTTCTAATGCTTCTTAAAACGCGATATCGCATCTCATTTCTATGTTTCATGGTAAGATATAATATGATTTGCGAAGTGTCATGTATTCCTCTTCTACACTTCAAATGAATATAAATGCGACACTTTCTTGCAAGGAAATAGCGTTTGCAGATGTCTACCTATCGTAGCAATAAAGTTCAAATGCTTCTTAAAAAGGGATATTGCATCTCATATCTATGTTTCATGATAAGATATAATATTCATTGCGAAGTGTTATGCATTCCTCGTCTACGATTCAAATGAATGTAAATGCGACACTTCCTTGCAAGGAAATAGCGTTTGCAGATGTCTAAGTATCGTAGCAAAAGAGTTCGAATGCTTCTTAAAACGCGATATCGCATCTCATTTCTATGTTTCATGGTAAGATGTAATATGATTTGCGAAGTGTTATGCATTCCTCGTCTACGACTCAAATGAATGTAAATGCAACACTTCCTTGCAAGGAAATAGCGTTTGCACATGTCTAAGTATCGTAGCAATAGAGTTCTTATGATTCTTAAAACGCGATATCGCATCTCATTTCTATGTTTCATGGTAAGATATAATATGATTTGAGAAGTGTCATGTATTCCTCGTCTACACTTCAAATGAATGTGAATGCGATACTTCCCCGCTTGGAAATAGCGTCTGCAGATGTCTACGTATCGTAGCAATAGATTTCTAATGCTTCTTAAAACGCGATATCGCATCTCATTTCTATGTTTCATGGTAAGATATAATATGATTTGCGAAGTGTCATGTATTCCTCTTCTACACTTCAAATGAATGTAAATGCGACACTTCCTTGCTACGAAATAGCGTCTGCACATGACTACGTATCGTAGCAATAGTGTTCTAATGCTTCTTAAAACGCGATATCGCATCTCATTTCTATGTTTCATGGTAAGATATAATATGATTTGCGAAGTGTTATGTATTCCTCGTCTACACTTCAAATGAATGTAAATGCGACACTTCCTTGCAAGGAAATAGCGTTTGCTGATGTCTACGTATCGAAGCAATAGAGTTCAAATGCTTCTTAAAACGAGATATTGCATCTCATATCTATGTTTCATGATAAGATATAATATTCATTGCGAAGTGTTATGCATTCCTCGTCTACGATTCAAATGAATGTAAATGCAACACTTCCTTGCAAGGAAATAGCCTTTGCACATGTCTAAGTATCGTAGCAATAGAGTTCTTATGATTCTTAAAACGCGATATCGCATCTCATTTCTATGTTTCATGGTAAGATATAATATGATTTGAGAAGTGTCATGTATTCCTCATCTACACTTCAAATGAATGTGAATGCGATACTTCCCCGCTAGGAAATAGCGTCTGCAGATGTCTACGTATCGTAGCAATAGATTTCTAATGCTTGTTAAAACGCGAGATCGCATCTCATTTCTATGTTTCATGGTAAGATATAATATGATTTGCGAAGTGTCATGTATTCCTCGTCTACACTTCAAATGAATGTAAATGCGACACTTCCTAGCAAGGAAGTAGCGATTGTAGATGTCTACGTATCGTAGCAATTGTTCTTATGATTCTTAAAACGCGATATCGCATCTCATTTCTATGTTTCATGGTAAGATATAATATGATTTGCGAAGTGTCACGTATTCCTCGTCTACACTTCAAATGAATGTAAATGCGACACTTCCTTGCTAGGAAATAGCGTCTGCAGATGTCCAGGTATCGTAGCAATAGAGTTCTAATGCTTCTTAAAACGAGATATTGCATCTCATATCTATGTTTCATGATAAGATATAATATTCATTGCGAAGTGTTATGCATTCCTCGTCTACGATTCAAATGAAAGTAAATGCGACACTTCCTTGCAAGGAAATAGCGTTTGCAGATGTCTACGTATCGTAGCAATAGAGTTCATATGATTCTTAAAACGCGATATCGCATCTCATTTCTATGTTTCATGGTAAGATATAACATGATTTGGGAAGTGTTATGTATTCCTCGTCTAAACTTCAAATGAATGTGAATGCAATACTTCCTCGCTAGGAAATAGCGTTTGCAGATGTCTACGTATCGTAGCAATAGATTTCTAATGCTTCTTAAAACGCGATATCGCATCTCATTTCTATGTTTCACTATAAGATATAATATGATTTGCGAAGTGTTATGTCTTCCTCGTCTACACTTCAAATGAATGTAAATGCGACACTTCCTTGCAAAGAAATAGCGTTTGCAGATGTCTACGTATCGTAGCAATAAAGATCTAATGCTTCTTAAAACGCGATATCGCATCTCATTTCTACGTTTCATGGTAAGATGTAATATTCATTGCGAAGTGTTATGTATTCGTCGCCTACACTTCAAATGAATGTAAATGTGACACTTCCTTGCAAGGAAATAGCGTTTGCAGATGTCTACGTATCGAAGAAATAGAGTTCAAATGCTTCTTAAAACGAGATATTGCACCTCATATCTATGTTTCATGATTAGATATAATATTCATTGCGAAGTGTTATGCGTTCCTCATCTATGATTCAAATGAATGTAAATGCGACACTTCCTCGCTAGGAAATAGCGTTTGCAGATGTCTACGTATCGTAGCAGTAGCTTTCTAATGCTTCTTAAAACGCGATATCGCATCTCATTTCTATGTTTCATGGTAAGATGTAATATGATTTGCGAAGTGTTATGTATTCCTCCTCTACACTTCAAATGAATGTAAGTGCGACACTTCCTTGCAAGGAAATAGCGTTCGCTGATGTCTACGTATCGAAGACATAGAGTTCAAATGCTTGTTAAAAAGAGATATTGCATCTCATATCTATGTTTCATGATAAGATATAATATTCATTGCGAAGTGTTATACATTCCTCGTCTACGATTCAAATGAAAGTAAATGCGACACCTCCTTGTTAGGAAATAGCGCCTGCAGATGTCTGGGTATCGTAGCAATAGTGTTCTAATACTTCTTAAAACGCGATATCGCATCTCATTTCTATGTTTCGTGGTAAGATATAATATGATTTGCGAAGTCTTATGTATTCCTCGTCTACACTTCAAATGAATGTAAATGCGACACTTCCTTGGTAGGAAATAGCGTCTGCAGATGTCTAGGTATCGTAGCAATAGAGTTCTAATGCTTCTTAAAACGCGATATCGCATCTCATTTCTATGTTTCATGGTAAGATATAACATGATTTGCGAAGTGTTATGTATTCCTCGTCTACACTTCAAATGAATGTAAATGCGACACTTCCTTGCTAGGAAATAGCGTCTGCAGATGTCTAGGTATCGTAGCAATAGAGTTCTAATGCTTCTTAAAACGCGATATCGCATCTCATTTCTATGTTTCATGGTAATATATAATATGATTTGCGAAGTGTTATGTATTCCTCGTCTACACTTTAAATGAATGTAAATGCGACACTTCCTTGGTAGGAAATAGCGTCTGCAGATGTCTAGGTATCGTAGCAATAGAGTTCTAATACTTCTTAAAACGCGATATCGCATCTCACTTCTATGTTTCATGGTAAGATATAATATGATTTGCGAAGTGTTATGTATTCCTCGTCTACACTTCAAATGAACGTAAATGCGACACTTCCTTGCAAGGAAATAGCGTTTGCAGGTGTCTACCTATCGTAGCAATAGAATTCTAATGCTTCTTAAAACGCGATATCGCATCTCATTTCTATGTTTCATGGTAAGATATAATATGATTTGCGAAGTGTCATGTATTCCTCGCCTACACTTCAAATGAATGTAAATGCGACACTTCCTTGCTAGGAAATAGCGTCTGCAGATGTCTAGCTATCGTAGCAATAGAGTACTAATGCTTCTTAAAACGCGATATCGCATCTCATTTCTGTGTTTCATAGTAAGATATAATATGATTTGCGAAGTGTCATGTATTCCTCGTCTACACTTCAAATGAATGTAAATGCGACACTTCCTTGCTAGGAAATAGCGTTTGCTGATGTCTACCTATCGTAGCAATAGAGTTCAAATGCTTCTTAAAAAGGGATATTGCATCTCATATCTATGTTTCATGATAAGATATAATATTCATTGCGAAGTGTTATGCATTCCTCGTCTACGATTCAAATGAATGTAAATGCGACACTTCCTTGCAAGGAAATAGCGTTTGCAGATGTCTAAGTATCGTAGCAAAAGAGTTCGAATGCTTCTTAAAACGCGATATCGCATCTCATTTCTATGTTTCATGGTAAGATATAATATGATTTGCGAAGTGTCATGTATTCCTCGTCTACACTTCAAATGAATGTAAATGCGACACTTCCATGCTAGGTAATACCGTCTGCAGATGACTAGGTATCGTAGCAATAGTGTTCTAATGCTTCTTAAAACGCGATATCGCATCTCATTTCTATGTTTCATTGTAAGATATAATATGATTTGCGAAGTGCTATGTATTCCTCGTCTACACTTCAAATGAATGTAAATGCGACACTTCCTTGCAAGGAAATAGCGTTTGCTGATGTCTACGTATCGAAGCAATAGAGTTCAAATGCTTCTTAAAACGAGATATTGCATCTCATATCTATGTTTCATGATAAGATATAATATTCATTGCGAAGTGTTATGCATTCCTCGTCTACGATTCAAATGAATGTAAATGCGACACTTCTTTGCAAGGAAATAGCCTTTGCAGATCTCTATGTATCGTAGCAATAGAGTTCTTATGATTCTTAAAACGCGATATCGCATCTCATTTCTATGTTTCATGGTAAGATATAATATGATTTGAGAAGTGTCATGTATTCCTCGTCTGCACTTCAAATGAATGTGAATGCGATACTTCCTCGCTAGGAAATAGCGTTTGCAGATGTCTACGTATCGTAGCCATAGATTTCTAATGCTTCTTAAAACGCGATATCGCATCTCATTTCTATGTTTCATGGTAAGATATAATATGATTTGCGAAGTGTCATGTATTCCTCTTCTACACTTCAAATGAATATAAATGCGACACTTCCTTGCAAGGAAATAGCGTTTGCAGATGTCTACCTATCGTAGCAATAGAGTTCAAATGCTTCTTAAAAAGGGATATTGCATCTCATATCTATGTTTCATGATAAGATATAATATTCATTGCGAAGTATTATGCATTCCTCGTCTACGATTCATATGAAAGTAAATGCGACACTTCCTTGCAAGGAAATAGCGTTTGCTGATGTCTACGTATCGAATCAATAGAGTTCAAATGCTTCTTAAAACGAGATACTGCATCTCATATCTATGTTTCATGATAAGATACAATATTCATTGCGAAGTGTTATGCATTCCACGTCTACGATTCAAATGAATGTAAATGCGACACTTCCTTGCAAGGAAATAGCGTTTGCAGATGTCTAAGTATCGTAGCAATAGAGTTCTTATGATTCTTAAAACGCGATATCGCATCTCATTTCTATGTTTCATGGTAAGATATAATATGATTTGAGAAGTGTCATGTATTCCTCGTCTAGACTTCAAATGAATGTGAATGCGATACTTCCTCGCTAGGAAATAGCGTTTGCAGATGTCTACGTATCGTAGCAATAGATTTCTAATGCTTCTTAAAACGCGATATCGCATCTCATTTCTATGTTTCATGGTAAGATATAATATGATTTGCGAAGTGTCATGTATTCCTCTTCTACACTTCAAATGAATGTAAATGCGACACTTCCATGCTAGGAAATACCGTCTGCACATGACTACGTATCGTAGCAGTAGTGTTCTAATGCTTCTTAAAACGCGATATCGCATCTCATTTCTATGTTTCATGGTAAGATATAATATGATTTGCGAAGTGTCATGTATTCCTCGTCTACACTTCAAATGAATGTAAATGCGACACTTCCATGCTAGGAAATACCGTCTGCAGATGACTAGGTATCGTAGCAATAGTGTTCTAATGCTTCTTAAAACGCGATATCGCATCTCATTTCTATGTTTCATGGTAAGATATAATATGATTTGCGAAGTGTTATGTATTCCTCGTCTACACTTCAAATGAATGTAAATGCGACACTTCCTTGCAAGGAAATAGCGTTTGCAGATGTCTACGTATCGGAGCAATAGAGTTCTAATGCTTCTTAAAACGCGATATCGCATCTCATTTCTATGTTTCATGGTAAGATATAATATGATTTGCGAAGTGTCATGTATTCCTCGTCTACACTTCAAATGAATGTAAATGCGACACTTCCTTGCAAGGAAATAGCGGTTGCTGATGTCTACGTATCGAAGCAATAGAGTTCAAATGCTTCTTAAAACGAGATATTGCATCTCATATCTATGTTTCATGATAAGATATAATATTCATTGCGAAGTGTTATGCATTCCTCGTCTACGACTCAAATGAATGTAAATGCAACACTTCCTTGCAAGGAAATAGCCTTTGCACATGTCTAAGTATCGTAGCAATAGAGTTCTTATGATTCTTAAAACGCGATATCGCATCTCATTTCTATGTTTCATGGTAAGATATAATATGATTTGAGAAGTGTCATGTATTCCTCGTCTACACTTCAAATGAATGTGAATGCGATACTTCCCCGCTTGGAAATAGCGTCTGCAGATGTCTACGTATCGTAGCAATAGATTTCTAATGCTTCTTAAAACGCGATATCGCATCTCATTTCTATGTTTCATGGTAAGATATAATATGATTTGCGAAGTGTCATGTATTCCTCTTCTACACTTCAAATGAATGTAAATGCGACACTTCCTTGCTACGAAATAGCGTCTGCACATGACTACGTATCGTAGCAAGAGTGTTCTAATGCTTCTTAAAACGCGATATCGCATCTCATTTCTATGTTTCATGGTAAGATATAATATGATTTGCGAAGTGTTATGTATTCCTCGTCTACACTTCAAATGAATGTAAATGCGACACTTCCTTGCAAGGAAATAGCGTTTGCTGATGTCTACGTATCGAAGCAATAGAGTTCAAATGCTTCTTAAAACGAGATATTGCATCTCATATCTATGTTTCATGATAAGATATAATATTCATTGCGAAGTGTTATGCATTCCTCGTCTACGATTCAAATGAATGTAAATGCAACACTTCCTTGCAAGGAAATAGCCTTTGCACATGTTTAAGTATCGTAGCAATAGAGTTCTTATGATTCTTAAAACGCGATATCGCATCTCATTTCTATGTTTCATGGTAAGATATAATATGATTTGAGAAGTGTCATGTATTCCTCATCTACACTTCAAATGAATGTGAATGCGATACATCCCCGCTAGGAAATAGCGTCTGCAGATGTCTACGTATCGTAGCAATAGATTTCTAATGCTTGTTAAAACGCGAGATCGCATCTCATTTCTATGTTTCATGGTAAGATATAATATGATTTGCGAAGTGTCATGTATTCCTCGTCTACACTTCAAATGAATGTAAATGCGACACTTCCTTGCTAGGAAATAGCGTCTGCAGATGTCCAGGTATCGTAGCAATAGAGTTCTAATGCTTCTTAAAACGAGATATTGCATCTCATATCTATGTTTCATGATAAGATATAATATTCATTGCGAAGTGTTATGCATTCCTCGTCTACGATTCAAATGAAAGTAAATGCGATACTTCCTTGCAAGGAAATAGCGTTTGCAGATGTCTACGTATCGTAGCAATAGAGTTCATATGATTCTTAAAACGCGATATCGCATCTCATTTCTATGTTTCATGGTAAGATATAACATGATTTGGGAAGTGTTATGTATTCCTCGTCTACACTTCAAATGAATGTGAATGCAATACTTCCTCGCTAGGAAATAGCGTTTGCAGATGTCTACGTATCGTAGCAATAGATTTCTAATGCTTCTTAAAACGCGATATCGCATCTCATTTCTATGTTTCACTATAAGATATAATATGATTTGCGAAGTGTTATGTCTTCCTCGTCTACACTTCAAATGAATGTAAATGCGACACTTCCTTGCAAAGAAATAGCGTTTGCAGATGTCTACGTATCGTAGCAATAAAGATCTAATGCTTCTTAAAACGCGATATCGCATCTCATTTCTACGTTTCATGGTAAGATGTAATATTCATTGCGAAGTGTTATGTATTCGTCGCCTACACTTCAAATGAATGTAAATGTGACACTTCCTTGCAAGGAAATAGCGTTTGCAGATGTCTACGTATCGAAGAAATAGAGTTCAAATGCTTCTTAAAACGAGATATTGCACCTCATATCTATGTTTCATGATAAGATATAATATTCATTGCGAAGTGTTATGCGTTCCTCATCTATGATTCAAATGAATGTAAATGCGACACTTCCTCGCTAGGAAATAGCGTTTGCAGATGTCTACGTATCGTAGCAGTAGCTTTCTAATGCTTCTTAAAACGCGATATCGCATCTCATTTCTATGTTTCATGGTAAGATGTAATATGATTTGCGAAGTGTTATGTATTCCTCCTCTACACTTCAAATGAATGTAAGTGCGACACTTCCTTGCAAGGAAATAGCGTTCGCTGATGTCTACGTATCGAAGACATAGAGTTCAAATGCTTGTTAAAAAGAGATATTGCATCTCATATCTATGTTTCATGATAAGATATAATATTCATTGCGAAGTGTTATACATTCCTCGTCTACGATTCAAATGAAAGTAAATGCGACACCTCCTTGTTAGGAAATAGCGCCTGCAGATGTCTAGGTATCGTAGCAATAGTGTTCTAATACTTCTTAAAACGCGATATCGCATCTCATTTCTATGTTTCGTGGTAAGATATAATATGATTTGCGAAGTCTTATGTATTCCTCGTCTACACTTCAAATGAATGTAAATGCGACACTTCCTTGGTAGGAAATAGCGTCTGCAGATGTCTAGGTATCGTAGCAATAGAGTTCTAATGCTTCTTAAAACGCGATATCACATCTCATTTCTATGTTTCATGGTAAGATATAACATGATTTGCGAAGTGTTATGTATTCCTCGTCTACACTTCAAATGAATGTAAATGCGACACTTCCTTGCTAGGAAATAGCGTCTGCAGATGTCTAGGTATCGTAGCAATAGAGTTCTAATGCTTCTTAAAACGCGATATCGCATCGCATTTCTATGTTTCATGGTAATATATAATATGATTTGCGAAGTGTTATGTATTCCTCGTCTACACTTTAAATGAATGTAAATGCGACACTTCCTTGGTAGGAAATAGCGTCTGCAGATGTCTAGGTATCGTAGCAATAGAGTTCTAATACTTCTTAAAACGCGATATCGCATCTCACTTCTATGTTTCATGGTAAGATATAATATGATTTGCGAAGTGTTATGTATTCCTCGTCTACACTTCAAATGAACGTAAATGCGACACTTCCTTGCAAGGAAATAGCGTTTGCAGGTGTCTACCTATCGTAGCAATAGAATTCTAATGCTTCTTAAAACGCGATATCGCATCTCATTTCTATGTTTCATGGTAAGATATAATATGATTTGCGAAGTGTCATGTATTCCTCGCCTACACTTCAAATGATTGTAAATGCGAGACTTCCTTGCTAGGAAATAGCGTCTGCAGATGTCTAGCTATCGTAGCAATAGAGTACTAATGCTTCTTAAAACGCGATATCGCATCTCATTTCTGTGTTTCATAGTAAGATATAATATGATTTGCGAAGTGTCATGTATTCCTCGTCTACACTTCAAATGAATGTAAATGCGACACTTCCTTGCTAGGAATTAGCGTCTGCAGAATTCTAGGTATCGTAGCAATAGAGTTCAAATGCTTCTTAAAACGAGATATTGCATCTCATATCTATGTTTCATGATAAGATATAATATTCATTGCGAAGTGTTATGCGTTCCTCATCTATGATTCAAATGAATGTAAATGCGACACTTCCTTGCTAGGAAATAGCGTCTGCAGATGTCTAGGTATCGTAGCGGTAGAGTTCTAATGCTTCTCAAAACGCAATATCGCATCTCATTTCTATGTTTCATGGTAAGATATAACATGATTTGCGAAGTGTTATGTATTCCTCGTCTACACTTCAAATGAATGTAAATGCGAAACTTCCTTGCAAAGAAATAGCGTTTGCAGATGTCAATGTATCGTAGCAATAGATTTCTAATGCTTCTTAAAACGCGATATCGCATCTCATTTCTATGTTTCATGGTAAGATATAATATGATTTGCGAAGTGTTATGTATTCCTCGTCTACACTTCAAATGAATGTAAATGCGACACTTCCTTGCTAGGAAATAGCGTCTGCAGATGTCTAGGTATCGTAGCGATAGAGTTCTAATGCTTCTCAAAACGCAATATCGCATCTCATTTCTATGTTTCATGGTAAGATATAACATGATTTGCGAAGTGTTATGTATTCCTCGTCTACACCTCAAGCGAATGTAAATGCGAGACTTCCTTGCTAGGAAATAGCGCCTGCAGATTTCTAGGTATCGTAGCAATAGTGTTCTAATGCTTCTTAAGACGCGATGCCGCATCTCATTTCCATGTTTCATGGTAAGATATAATATGATTTGCGAAGTGTCATGTATTCGTCGTCTACACTTCAAATGAATGTAAATGTGACACTTCCTTGCAAGGAAATAGCGTTTGCAGATGTCTACGTATCGGAGCAATAGAGTTCTAATGCTTCTTAAAACGCGATATCGCATCTCATTTCTATGTTTCATGGTAAGATATAATATGATTTGCGAAGTGTCATGTATTCCTCGTCTACACTTCAAATGAATGTAAATGCGAGACTTCCTTGCTAGGAAATAGCGTCTGCAGATGTCTAGGTATCGTTGCAATAGTGTTCTAATGCTTCTTAAGACGTGTAATCGCATCTCATTTCTATGTTTCATGGTAAGATATAATATGATTTGCGAAGTGTTATGTATTCCTCGTCTAAACTTCAAATGAATGTAAATGCGACACTTCATTGCAAGGAAATAGCGTTTGCAGATGTCTACGTATCGTAGCAATAGAGTTCTTATGATTCTTAAAACGCAATATCGCATCTCATTTCTATGTTTCATGGTAAGATATAACATGATTTGCGAAGTGTCATGTATTCCTCGTCTACAATGCAAATGAATGTAAATGCGACACTTCGTTGCTAGGAATTAGCGTCTGCAGAATTCTAGGTATCGTAGCAATAGAGTTCAAATGCTTCTTAAAACGAGATATTGCATCTCATATCTATGTTTCATGATAAGATATAATATTCATTGCGAAGTGTTATGCGTTCCTCATCTATGATTCAAATGAATGTAAATGCGACACTTCCTTGCTAGGAAATAGCGTCTGCAGATGTCTAGGTATCGTTGCAATAGCTTTCTAATGCTTCCTAAAACGCGATATCGCATCTCAATTCTATGTTTCATGGTAAGATATAACACGATTTGCGAAGAGTTATGTATTCCTCGCCTACACTTCAAATGAATGTAAATGCGACACTTCCTGGCAAGGAAATAGCGTTTGCAGATGTCTACGTATCGAAGCAATAGATTTCAAATGCTTCTTCAAACGAGATATTGCATCTCATATCTATGTTTCATGATAAGATATAATATTCATTGCGAAGTGTTATGCATTCCTCGTCTACGATTCAAATGAATGTAAATGCGACACTTCCTTGCAAGGAAATAGCGTTTGCAGATGTCTACGTATCGGAGCAGTAGAGTTCTAATGCTTCTTAAAACGCGATATCGCACCTCATTTCTATGTTTCATGGTAAGATAAAATATGATTTGCGAAGTGTTATGTATTTCTCGTCTACACTTCAAATGAACGTAAATGCGACACTTCCTTGCAAGGAAATAGCGTTTGCAGGTGTCTACCTATCGTAGCAATAGAATTCTAATGCATCTTAAAACGCGATATCGCATCTCATTTCTATGTTTCATGGTAAGATATAATATGATTTGCGAAGTGTCATGTATTCCTCGTCTACACTTCAAATGAATGTAAATGCGATCCTTCCTTGCTCGGAAATAGCGTCTGCAGATGTCTAGGTATCGTAGCAATAGAGTTCTTATGATTCTTAAAACGCGATATCGCGTCTCATTTCTATGTTTCATGGTAAGATATAATATGATTTGCGAAGTCTTATGTATTCCTCGTCTACACTTCAAATGAATGTAAATGCGACACTTCCTTGGTAGGAAATTGCGTCTGCAGATGTCTACGTATCGTTGCAATAGCTTTCTGATGCTTCTTAAAACGCGATATCGCATCTCATTTCTATGTTTCATGGTACGATATAATATGATTTGCGAAGTTTCATGTATTCCTCGTCTACACTTCAAATGAATGTGACTGCGATATTTCCTTGCAAGGAAATAGCGTTTGCAGATGTCTACGTATCGGAGCAGTAGAGTTCTAATGCTTCTTAAAACGCGATATCGCACCTCATTTCTATGTTTCATGGTAAGATATAATATGATTTGCGAAGCGTCATGTATTCCTCCTCTACACTTCAAATGAATGTAAACGCGATACTTCCTTGCTAGGAAATAGCGTCTGCAGATGTCTAGGTATCGTAGCAATAGAATTCTTATGATTCTTAAAACGCGATATCGCATCTCATTTCTATGTTTCATGGTAAGATATAATATGATTTGCGAAGTCTTATGTATTCCTCGTCTACGATTCAAATGAAAGTAAATGCGACACTTCCTTGTTAGGAAATAGCGTCTGCAGATGTCTAGGTATCGTAGCAATAGAGTTCTAATGCTTCCTAAAACGCGAAATCGCATCTCATTTCTACGTTTCATGGTAAGATGTAATATGATTTGCGAAGTGTTATGTATTCGTCGTCTACACTTCAAATGAATGTAAATGTGACACTTCCTTGCAAGGAAATAGCGTTTGCAGATTTCTACGTATCGGAGCAATAGAGTTCTAATGCTTCTTAAAACGCGATATCGCATCTCATTTCTATGTTTCATGGTAAGATATAATATGATTTGCGAAGTGTCATGTATGCCTCGTCTACACTTCAAACGAATGTAAATGCGAGACTTCCTTGCTAGGAAATAGCACCTGCAGATGTCTAGGTATCGTAGCAATAGTTTTCTAATACTACTTAAAACGCGATATCGCATCTCATTTCTATGTTTCGTGGTAAGATATAATATGATTTGTGAAGTCTTATGTATTCCTCGTCTACACTTCAAATGAATGTAAATGCGACACTTCCTTGGTAGGAAATAGCGTCTGCAGATGTCTAGGTATCGTAGCAATAGAGTTCTAATGCTTCTTAAAACGCGACATCGCATCTCATTTCTATGTTTCATGGTAAGATATAACATGATTTGCGAAGTGTTATGTATTCCTCGTCTACACTTCTAATGAATGTAAATGCGACACTTCCTTGCTAGGAAATAGCGTCTGCAGATGTCTAGGTATCGTAGCAATAGAGTTCTAATGCTTCTCAAAACGCAATATCGCACCTCATTTCTATGTTTCATGGTAAGGTATAACATGATTTGCGAAGTGTTATGTATTCCTCGTCTACACTTCAAATGAATGTGAATGCGATACTTCCTCGCTAGGAAATAGCGTTTGCAGATGTCTACGTATCGTAGCAGTAGCTTTCTAATGCTTCTTAAAACGCGATATCGTATCTCATTTCTATGTTTCATGGTAAGATGTAATATGATTTGCGAAGTGTCATGTATTCCTCGTCTACACCTCAAACGAATGTAAATGCGAGACTTCCTTGCTAGGAAATAGCGCCTGCAGATGTCTAGGTATCGTAGCAATAGTGTTCTAATGCTTCTTAAGACGCGATGTCGCATCTCATTTCTATGTTTCATGGTAAGATATAATATGATTTGCGAAGTGTCATGTATTCCTCGTCTACACTTCAAATGAATGTGACTGCGATATTTCCTCGCTAGGAAATAGCGTTTGCAGGTGTCTACCTATTGTAGCAATAGAATTCTAATGCATATTAAAACGCGATATCGCATCACATTTCTATGTTTCATGGTAAGATGTAATATGATTTGCGAAGTGTTATGTATTCCTCCTCTACACTTCAAATGAATGTAAGTGCGACACTTCCTTGCAAGGAAATAGCGTTTGCAAATGTCTACGTATCGAAGAAACAGAGTTCTAATGCTTCTTAAAACGCGATATCGAATCTCATTTCTATGTTTCATGGTAAGATATAATATGATTTGCGAAGTGTCATGTATTCCTCTTCTACACTTCAAATGAATGTAAATGCGAGACTTCCTTGCTAGGACATAGCGTCTGCAGATGTCTAGGTATCGTAGCAATAGTGTTCTAATGCTTCTTAAGACGCGATGTCGCATCTCATTTCTATGTTTCATGGTAAGATATAATATGATTTGCGAAGTGTCATGTATTCCTCGTCTACACTTCAAATGAATGTAAATGCGACACTTCCTTGCTAGGAAATAGCGTCTGCAGATGTCTAGGTATCGTAGCAATAGAGTTCTAATGCTTCTTAAAACGCGATATCGCATCTCAATTCTATGTTTCATGGTAAGATATAACACGATTTGCGAAGAGTTATGTATTCCTCGCCTACACTTCAAATGAATGTAAATGCGACACTTCCTTGCAAGGAAATAGCGTTTGCAGATGTCTACGTATCGAAGCAATAGATTTCAAATGCTTCTTCAAACGAGATATTGCATCTCATATCTATGTTTCATGATAAGATATAATATTCATTGCGAATTGTTATGCATTCCTCGTCTACGATTCAAATGAATGTAAATGCGACACTTCCTTGCAAGGAAATAGCGTTTGCAGATGTCTACGTATCGGAGCAGTAGAGTTCTAATGCTTCTTAAAACGCGATATCGCACCTCATTTCTATGTTTCATGGTAAGATAAAATATGATTTGCGAAGTGTTATGTATTTCTCGTCTACACTTCAAATGAACGTAAATGCCACACTTCCTTGCAAGGAAATAGCGTTTGCAGGTGTCTACCTATCGTAGCAATAGAATTCTAATGCATCTTAAAACGCGATATCGCATCTCATTTCTATGTTTCATGGTAAGATATAATATGATTTGCGAAGTGTCATGTATTCCTCGTCTACACTTCAAATGAATGTAAATGCGATCCTTCCTTGCTCGGAAATAGCGTCTGCAGATGTCTAGGTATCGTAGCAATAGAGTTCTTATGATTCTTAAAACGCGATATCGCGTCTCATTTCTATGTTTCATGGTAAGATATAATATGATTTGCGAAGTCTTATGTATTCCTCGTCTACACTTCAAATGAATGTAAATGCGACACTTCCTTGGTAGGAAATTGCGTCTGCAGATGTCTACGTATCGTTGCAATAGCTTTCTGATGCTTCTTAAAACGCGATATCGCATCTCATTTCTATGTTTCATGGTACGATATAATATGATTTGCGAAGTTTCATGTATTCCTCGTCTACACTTCAAATGAATGTGACTGCGATATTTCCTTGCAAGGAAATAGCGTTTGCAGATGTCTACGTATCGGAGCAGTAGAGTTCTAATGCTTCTTAAAACGCGATATCGCACCTCATTTCTATGTTTCATGGTAAGATATAATATGATTTGCGAAGCGTCATGTATTCCTCGTCTACACTTCAAATGAATGTAAACGCGATACTTCCTTGCTAGGAAATAGCGTCTGCAGATGTCTAGGTATCGTAGCAATAGAATTCTTATGATTCTTAAAACGCGATATCGCATCTCATTTCTATGTTTCATGGTAAGATATAATATGATTTGCGAAGTCTTATGTATTCCTCGTCCACGATTCAAATGAAAGTAAATGCGACACTTCCTTGTTAGGAAATAGCGTCTGCAGATGTCTAGGTATCGTAGCAATAGAGTTCTAATGCTTCCTAAAACGCGATATCGCATCTCATTTCTACGTTTCATGGTAAGATGTAATATGATTTGCGAAGTGTTATGTATTCGTCGTCTACACTTCAAATGAATGTAAATGTGATACTTCCTTGCAAGGAAATAGCGTTTGCAGATTTCTACGTATCGGAGCAATAGAGTTCTAATGCTTCTTAAAACGCGATATCGCATCTCATTTCTATGTTTCATGGTAAGATATAATATGATTTGCGAAGTGTCATGTATGCCTCGTCTACACTTCAAACGAATGTAAATGCGAGACTTCCTTGCTAGGAAATAGCGCCTGCAGATGTCTAGGTATCGTAGCAATAGTTTTCTAATACTTCTTAAAACGCGATATCGCATCTCATTTCTATGTTTCGTGGTAAGATATAATATGATTTGCGAAGTCTTATGTATTCCTCGTCTACACTTCAAATGAATGTAAATGCGACACTTCCTTGGTAGGAAATAGCGTCTGCAGATGTCTAGGTATCGTAGCAATAGAGTTCTAATGCTTCTCAAAACGCAATATCGCACCTCATTTCTATGTTTCATGGTAAGATATAACATGATTTGCGAAGTGTTATGTATTCCTCGTCTACACTTCAAATGAATGTGAATGCGATACTTCCTCGCTAGGAAATAGCGTTTGCAGATGTCTACGTATCGTAGCAGTAGCTTTCTAATGCTTCTTAAAACGCGATATCGTATCTCATTTCTATGTTTCATGGTAAGATGTAATATGATTTGCGAAGTGTCATGTATTCCTCGTCTACACCTCAAACGAATGTAAATGCGAGACTTCCTTGCTAGGAAATTGCGCCTGCAGATGTCTAGGTATCGTAGCAATAGTGTTCTAATGCTTCTTAAGACGCGATGTCGCATCTCATTTCTATGTTTCATGGTAAGATATAATATGATTTGCGAAGTGTCATGTATTCCTCGTCTACACTTCAAATGAATGTAAATGCGACACTTCCTTGCTAGGAAATAGCGTCTGCAGATGTCTAGGTATCGTAGCAATAGAGTTCTAATGCTTCTTAAAACGCGATATCGTATCTCATTTCTATGTTTCATGGTAAGATATAACATGATCTGCGAACTGTTATGTATTCCTCGTCTACACTTCAAATGAATGTAAATGCGAAACTTCCTTTGCAAAGAAATAGCGTTTGCAGATGTCAACGTATCGTAGCAATAGATTTCTAATGCTTCTTAAAACGCGATATCGCATCTCATTTCTATGTTTCATGATAAGATGTAATATGATTTGCGAAGTGTCATGTATTCCTCGTCTACACCTCAAACGAATGTAAATGCGAGACTTCCTTGCTAGGAAATAGCGCCTGCAGATTTCTAGGTATCGTAGCAATAGTGTTCTAATGCTTCTTAAGACGCGATGTCGCATCTCATTTCCATGTTTCATGGTAAGATATAATATGATTTGCGAAGTGTCATGTATTCGTCGTCTACACTTCAAATGAATGTAAATGCGAGACTTCCTTGCTAGGAAATAGCGTCTGCAGATGTCTAGGTATCGTAGCAATAGTGTTCTAATGCTTCTTAAGACGTGTAATCGCATCTCATTTCTATGTTTCATGGTAAGATATAATATGATTTGCGAAGTGTTATGTATTCCTCGTCTAAACTTCAAATGAATGTAAATGCGACACTTCATTGCAAGGAAATAGCGTTTGCAGATGTCTACGTATCGTAGCAATAGAGTTCTTATGATTCTTAAAACGCAATATCGCATCTCATTTCTATGTTTCATGGTAAGATATAACATGATTTGCGAAGTGTCATGTATTCCTCGTCTACACTGCAAATGAATGTAAATGCGACACTTCGTTGCTAGGAATTAGCGTCTGCAGAATTCTAGGTATCGTAGCAATAGAGTTCAAATGCTTCTTAAAACGAGATATTGCATCTCATATCTATGTTTCATGATAAGATATAATATTCATTGCGAAGTGTTATGCGTTCCTCATCTATGATTCAAATGAATGTAAATGCGACACTTCCTTGCTAGGAAATAGCGTCTGCAGATGTCTAGGTATCGTTGCAATAGCTTTCTAATGCTTCTTAAAACGCGATATCGCATCTCATTTCTATGTTTCATGGTACGATATAATATGATTTGCGAAGTGTCATGTATTCCTCGTCTACACTTCAAATGAATGTGACTGCGATATTTCCTCGCTAGGAAATAGCGTTTGCAGGTGTCTACCTATTGTAGCAATAGAATTCTAATGCATATTAAAACGCGATATCGCATCACATTTCTATGTTTCATGGTAAGATGTAATATGATTTGCGAAGTGTTATGTATTCCTCCTCTACACTTCAAATGAATGTAAGTGCGACAATTCCTTGCAAGGAAATAGCGTTTGCAAATGTCTACGTATCGAAGAAACAGAGTTCTAATGCTTCTTAAAACGCGATATCGAATCTCATTTCTATGTTTCATGGTAAGATATAATATGATTTGCGAAGTGTCATGTATTCCTCTTCTACACTTCAAATGAATGTAAATGCGAGACTTCCTTGCTAGGACATAGCGTCTGCAGATGTCTAGGTATCGTAGCAATAGTGTTCTAATGCTTCTTAAGACGCGATGTCGCATCTCATTTCTATGTTTCATGGTAAGATATAATATGATTTGCGAAGTGTCATGTATTCCTCGTCTACACTTCAAATGAATGTAAATGCGACACTTCCTTGCTAGGAAATAGCGTCTGCAGATGTCTAGGTATCGTAGCAATAGAGTTCTAATGCTTCTTAAAACGCGATATCGCATCTCAATTCTATGTTTCATGGTAAGATATAACACGATTTGCGAAGAGTTATGTATTCCTCGCCTACACTTCAAATGAATGTAAATGCGACACTTCCTTGCAAGGAAGTAGCGTTTGCAGATGTCTACGTATCGAAGCAATAGATTTCAAATGCTTCTTCAAACGAGATATTGCATCTCATATCTATGTTTCATGATAAGATATAATATTCATTGCGAAGTGTTATGCATTCCTCGTCTATGATTCAAATGAATGTAAATGCGACACTTCCTTGCAAGGAAATAGCGTTTGCAGATGTCTACGTATCGGAGCAGTAGAGTTCTAATGCTTCTTAAAACGCGATATCGCACCTCATTTCTATGTTTCATGGTAAGATATAATATGATTTGCGAAAGCGTCATGTATTCCTCGTCTACACTTCAAATGAATGTAAATGCGATACTTCCTTGCTAGGAAATAGCGTCTGCAGATGTCTAGGTATCGTAGCAATAGAGTTCTTATGATTCTTAAAACGCGATATCGCATCTCATTTCTATGTTTCATGGTAAGATATAATATGATTTGCGAAGTCTTATGTATTCCTCGTCTACACTTCAAATGAATGTAATGCGACACTTCCTTGGTAGGAAATTGCGTCTGCAGATGTCTAGGTATCGTAGCAATAGAGTTCTAATGCTTCTTAAAACGCGATATCGCATCTCATTTCTATGTTTCATGGTAAGATAAAATATGATTTGCGAAGTGTTATGTATTTCTCGTCTACACTTCAAATGAACGTAAATGCGACACTTCCTTGCAAGGAAATAGCGTTTGCAGGTGTCTACCTATCGTAGCAATAGAATTCTAATGCATCTTAAAACGCGATATCGCATCTCATTTCTATGTTTCATGGTAAGATATAATATGATTTGCGAAGTGTCATGTATCCTCGTCTACACTTCAAATGAATGTAAATGCGATCCTTCCTTGCTCGGAAATAGCGTCTGCAGATGTCTAGGTATCGTAGCAATAGAGTTCTTATGATTCTTAAAACGCGATATCGCATCTCATTTCTATGTTTCATGGTAAGATATAATATGATTTGCGAAAGTCTTATGTATTCCTCGTCTACACTTCAAATGAGTGTAAATGCGACACTTCCTTGGTAGGAAATTGCGTCTGCAGATGTCTAGGTATCGTAGCAATAGAGTTCTAATGCTTCTTAAAACGCGATATCGCATCTCATTTCTATGTTTCATGGTAAGATATAATATGATTTGCGAAGTGTTATGTATTTCTCGTCTACACTTCAAATGAACGTAAATGCGACACTTCCTTGCAAGGAAATAGCGTTTGCAGGTGTCTACCTATCGTAGCAATAGAATTCTAATGCATCTTAAAACGCGATATCGCATCTCATTTCTATGTTTCATGGTAAGATATAATATGATTTGCGAAGTGTCATGTATTCCTCGTCTACACTTCAAATGAATGTAAATGCGACACTTCCTTGCTAGGAAATAGCGTCTGCAGATGTCTAGGTATCGTAGCAATAGTGTTCTAATGCTTCTTAAAACGCGATATCGCATCTCATTTCTATGTTTGGTGGTAAGATATAATATGATTTTGCGAAGTCTTATGTATTCCTCGTCTACACTTCAAATGAATGTAAATGCGACACTTCCTTGGTAGGAAATAGCGTCTGCAGATGTCTAGGTATCGTAGCAAAAGAGTTCTAATGCTTCTTAAAACGCGATATCGCATCTCATTTCTATGTTTCATGGTAAGATATAACATGATTTGCGAAGTGTTATGTATTCCTCGTCTATACTTCAAATGAATGTAAATGCGACACTTCCTTGCTAGGAAATAGCGTCTGCAGATGTCTAGGTATCGTAGCAATAGAGTTCTAATGCTTCCTAAAACGCGATATCGCATCTCATTTCTACGTTTCATGGTAAGATGTAATATGATTTGCGAAGTGTTATGTATTCGTCGTCTACACTTCAAATGAATGTAAATGTGACACTTCCTTGCAAGGAAATAGCGTTTGCAGATGTCTACGTATCGGAGCAATAGAGTTCTAATGCTTCTTAAAACGCGATATCGCATCTCATTTCTATGTTTCATGGTAAGATATAATATGATTTGAGTAGTGTTATGTGCTCCTCGTCTACACTTCAAATGAATGTAAATGCGACACTCCCTTGAAAGGAAATAGCGTCTGCAGATGTCTAGGTATCGTAGCGATAGAGTTCTAATGCTTCTCAAAACGCAATATCGCATCTCATTTCTATGTTTCATGGTAAGATATAATATGATTTGCGAAGTGTGATGTATTCCTCGTCTACACTTCAAATGAATGTAAATGCAACACTTCCTTGCAAGGAAATAGCGTTTGCAGATGTCTGCCTATCGTAGCAGTAGAGTTCTTATGCTTCTTAAAACGCGATATCGCATCTCATTTCTATGTTTCATGGTAAGATATAATATGATTTGAGTAGTGTTATGTGCTCCTCGTCTACACTTCAAATGAATGTAAATGCGACACTCCCTTGAAAGGAAATAGCGTCTGCAGATGTCTAGGTATCGTAGCGATAGAGTTCTAATGCTTCTCAAAAACGCAATATCGCATCTCATTTCTATGTTTCGTGGTAAGATATAATATGATTTGCGAAGTCTTATGTATTCCTCGTCTACACTTCAAATGAATGTAAATGCGACACTTCCTTGGTAGGAAATAGCGTCTGCAGATGTCTAGGTATCGTAGCAATAGAGTTCTAATGCTTCTTAAAACGCGACATCGCATCTCATTTCTATGTTTCATGGTAAGATATAACATTATTTGCGAAGTGTTATGTATTCCTCGTCTACACTTCAAATGAATGTAAATGCGACACTTCCTTGCTAGGAAATAGCGTCTGCAGATGTCTAGGTATCGTAGCAATAGAGTTCTAATGCTTCTCAAAACGCAATATCGCACCTCATTTCTATGTTTCATGGTAAGATATAACATGATTTGCGAAGTGTTATGTATTCCTCGTCTACACTTCAAATGAATGTGAATGCGATACTTCCTCGCTAGGAAATAGCGTTTGCAGATGTCTACGTATCGTTGCAATAGCTTTCTGATGCTTCTTAAAACGCGATATCGCATCTCATTTCTGTGTTTCATAGTAAGATATAATATGATTTGCGAAGTGTCATGTATTCCTCGTCTACACTTCAAATGAATGTAAATGCGACACTTCCTTGCTAGGAATTAGCGTCTGCAGAATTCTAGGTATCGTAGCAATAGAGTTCAAATGCTTCTTAAAACGAGATACTGCATCTCATATCTATGTTTCATGGTAAGATATAATATGATTTGCGAAGTGTTATGTATTCCTCGTCTACACTTCAAATGAATGTAAATGCGACACTTGCTTGCTAGGAAATAGCGTCTGCAGATGTCTAGGTATCGTAGCGATAGAGTTCTAATGCTTCTCAAAACGCAATATCGCATCTCATTTCTATGTTTCATGGTAAGATATAACATGATTTGCGAAGTGTTATGTATTCCTCGTCTACACTTCAAATGAATGTGAATGCGATACTTCCTCGCTAGGAAATAGCGTTTGCAGATGTCTACGTATCGTTGCAATAGCTTTCTGATGCTTCTTAAAACGCGATATCGCATCTCATTTCTATGTTTCATGGTACGATATAATATGATTTGCGAAGTTTCATGTATTCCTCGTCTACACTTCAAATGAATGTGACTGCGATGTTTCCTCGCTAGGAAATAATGTTTGCAGATGTCTACGTATCGTAGCAGTAGCTTTCTAATGCTTCTTAAAACGCGATATCGTATCTCATTTCTATGTTTCATGGTAAGATGTAATATGATTTGCGAAGTGTCATGTATTCCTCGTCTACACCTCAAACGAATGTAAATGCGAGACTTCCTTGCTAGGAAATAGCGCCTGCAGATGTCTAGATATCGTAGCAATAGTGTTCTAATGCTTCTTAAGACGCGATGTCGCATCTCATTTCTATGTTTCATGGTAAGATATAATATGATTTGCGAAGTGTCATGTATTCCTCGTCTACACTTCAAATGAATGTAAATGCGACACTTCCTTGCTAGGAAATAGCGTCTGCAGATGTCTAGGTATCGTAGCAATAGAGTTCTAATGCTTCTTAAAACGCGATATCGTATCTCATTTCTATGTTTCATGGTAAGATATAACATGATCTGCGAACTGTTATGTATTCCTCGTCTACACTTCAAATGAATGTAAATGCGAAACTTCCTTTGCAAAGAAATAGCGTTTGCAGATGTCAACGTATCGTAGCAATAGATTTCTAATGCTTCTTAAAACGCGATATCGCATCTCATTTCTATGTTTCATGATAAGATGTAATATGATTTGCGAAGTGTCATGTATTCCTCGTCTACACCTCAAACGAATGTAAATGCGAGACTTCCTTGCTAGGAAATAGCGCCTGCAGATTTCTAGGTATCGTAGCAATAGTGTTCTAATGCTTCTTAAGACGCGATGTCGCATCTCATTTCCATGTTTCATGGTAAGATATAATATGATTTGCGAAGTGTCATGTATTCGTCGTCTACACTTCAAATGAATGTAAATGTGACACTTCCTTGCAAGGAAATAGCGTTTGCAGATGTCTACGTATCGGAGCAATAGAGTTCTAATGCTTCTTAAAACGCGATATCGCATCTCATTTCTATGTTTCATGGTAAGCTATAATATGATTTGCGAAGTGTCATGTATTCCTCGTCTACACTTCAAATGAATGTAAATGCGAGACTTCCTTGCTAGGAAATAGCGTCTGCAGATGTCTAGGTATCGTAGCAATAGTGTTCTAATGCTTCTTAAGACGTGTAATCGCATCTCATTTCTATGTTTCATGGTAAGATATAATATGATTTGCGAAGTGTCATGTATTCCTCGTCTACACTGCAAATGAATGTGACTGCGATATTTCCTCGCTAGGAAATAGCGTTTGCAGGTGTCTACCTATTGTAGCAATAGAATTCTAATGCATATTAAAGCGCGATATCGCATCACATTTCTATGTTTCATGGTAAGATGTAATATGATTTGCGAAGTGTTATGTATTCCTCCTCTACACTTCAAATGAATGTAAGTGCGACACTTCCTTGCAAGGAAATAGCGTTTGCAAATGTCTACGTATCTAAGAAACAGAGTTCTAATGCTTCTTAAAATGCGATATCGAATCTCATTT
Source organism: Xylocopa sonorina (assembly GCF_050948175.1). Classification (NCBI taxonomy): domain Eukaryota; kingdom Metazoa; phylum Arthropoda; class Insecta; order Hymenoptera; family Apidae; genus Xylocopa; species Xylocopa sonorina. The sequence goes on along the minus strand of NW_027490435.1, from coordinate 59,006 downwards.
CTATGTTTCATGGTAAGATATAATATGATTTGCGAAGTGTCATGTATTCCTCTTCTACACTTCAAATGAATGTAAATGCGAGACTTCCTTGCTAGGACATAGCGTCTGCAGATGTCTAGGTATCGTAGCAATAGTGTTCTAATGCTTCTTAAGACGCGATGTCGCATCTCATTTCTATGTTTCATGGTAAGATATAATATGATTTGCGAAGTGTCATGTATTCCTCGTCTACACTTCAAATGAATGTAAATGCGACACTTCCTTGCTAGGAAATAGCGTCTGCAGATGTCTAGGTATCGTAGCAATAGAGTTCTAATGCTTCTTAAAACGCGATATCGCATCTCAATTCTATGTTTCATGGTAAGATATAACACGATTTGCGAAGAGTTATGTATTCCTCGCCTACACTTCAAATGAATGTAAATGCGACACTTCCTTGCAAGGAAATAGCGTTTGCAGATGTCTACGTATCGAAGCAATAGATTTCAAATGCTTCTTCAAACGAGATATTGCATCTCATATCTATGTTTCATGATAAGATATAATATTCATTGCGAAGTGTTATGCATTCCTCGTCTACGATTCAAATGAATGTAAATGCGACACTTCCTTGCAAGGAAATAGCGTTTGCAGATGTCTACGTATCGGAGCAGTAGAGTTCTAATGCTTCTCAAAACGCAATATCGCATCTCATTTCTATGTTTCATGGTAAGATATAACATGATTTGCGAAGTGTCATGTATTCCTCGTCTACACTTCAAATGAATGTAAATGCGACACTTCCTTGCTAGGAAATAGCGTCTGCAGATGTCTAGGTATCGTAGCAATAGAGTTCTAATGCTTCTTAAAACGCGATATCGTATCTCATTTCTATGTTTCATGGTAAGATATAACATGATCTGCGAACTGTTATGTATTCCTCGTCTACACTTCAAATGAATGTAAATGCGAAACTTCCTTTGCAAAGAAATAGCGTTTGCAGATGTCAACGTATCGTAGCAATAGATTTCTAATGCTTCTTAAAACGCGATATCGCATCTCATTTCTATGTTTCATGATAAGATGTAATATGATTTGCGAAGTGTCATGTATTCCTCGTCTACACCTCAAACGAATGTAAATGCGAGACTTCCTTGCTAGGAAATAGCGTCTGCAGATGTCTAGGTATCGTAGCAATAGTGTTCTAATGCTTCTTAAGACGTGTAATCGCATCTCATTTCTATGTTTCATGGTAAGATATAATATGATTTGCGAAGTGTTATGTATTCCTCGTCTAAACTTCAAATGAATGTAAATGCGACACTTCATTGCAAGGAAATAGCGTTTGCAGATGTCTACGTATCGTAGCAATAGAGTTCTTATGATTCTTAAAACGCAATATCGCATCTCATTTCTATGTTTCATGGTAAGATATAACATGATTTGCGAAGTGTCATGTATTCCTCGTCTACACTGCAAATGAATGTAAATGCGACACTTCGTTGCTAGGAATTAGCGTCTGCAGAATTCTAGGTATCGTAGCAATAGAGTTCAAATGCTTCTTAAAACGAGATATTGCATCTCATATCTATGTTTCATGATAAGATATAATATTCATTGCGAAGTGTTATGCGTTCCTCATCTATGATTCATATGAATGTAAATGCGACACTTCCTTGCTAGGAAATAGCGTCTGCAGATGTCTAGGTATCGTTGCAATAGCTTTCTAATGCTTCTTAAAAAGCGATATCGCATCTCATTTCTATGTTTCATGGTACGATATAATATGATTTGCGAAGTGTCATGTATTCCTCGTCTACACTTCAAATGAATGTGACTGCGATATTTCCTCGCTAGGAAATAGCGTTTGCAGGTGTCTACCTATTGTAGCAATAGAATTCTAATGCATATTAAAACGCGATATCGCATCACATTTCTATGTTTCATGGTAAGATGTAATATGACTTGCGAAGTGTTATGTATTCCTCCTCTACACTTCAAATGAATGTAAGTGCGACAATTCCTTGCAAGGAAATAGCGTTTGCAAATGTCTACGTATCGAAGAAACAGAGTTCTAGTGCTTCTTAAAACGCGATATCGAATCTCATTTCTATGTTTCATGGTAAGATATAATATGATTTGCGAAGTGTCATGTATTCCGCTTCTACACTTCAAATGAATGTAAATGCGAGACTTCCTTGCTAGGACATAGCGTCTGCAGATGTCTAGGTATCGTAGCAATAGTGTTCTAATGCTTCTTAAGACGCGATGTCGCATCTCATTTCTATGTTTCATGGTAAGATATAATATGATTTGCGAAGTGTCATGTATTCCTCGTCTACACTTCAAATGAATGTAAATGCGACACTTCCTTGCTAGGAAATAGCGTCTGCAGATGTCTAGGTATCGTTGCAATAGAGTTCTAATGCTTCTTAAAACGCGATATCGCATCTCAATTCTATGTTTCATGGTAAGATATAACACGATTTGCGAAGAGTTATGTATTCCTCGCCTACACTTCAAATGAATGTAAATGCGACACTTCCTTGCAAGGAAATAGCGTTTGCAGATGTCTACGTATCGAAGCAATAGATTTCAAATGCTTCTTCAAACGAGATATTGCATCTCATATCTATGTTTCATGATAAGATATAATGTTCATTGCGAAGTGTTATGCATTCCTCGTCTACGATTCAAATGAATGTAAATGCGACACTTCCTTGCAAGGAAATAGCGTTTGCAGATGTCTACGTATCGGAGCAGTAGAGTTCTAATGCTTCTTAAAACGCGATATCGCACCTCATTTCTATGTTTCATGGTAAGATATAATATGATTTGCGAAGCGTCATGTATTCCTCGTCTACACTTCAAATGAATGTAAATGCGATACTTCCTTGCTAGGAAATAGCGTCTGCAGATGTCTAGGTATCGTAGCAATAGAGTTCTTATGATTCTTAAAACGCGATATCGCATCTCATTTCTATGTTTCATGGTAAGATATAATATGATTTGCGAAGTCTTATGTATTCCTCGTCTACACTTCAAATGAATGTAAATGCGACACTTCCTTGGTAGGAAATTGCGTCTGCAGAAGTCTAGGTATCGTAGCAATAGAGTTCTAATGCTTCTTAAAACGCGATATCGCATCTCATTTCTATGTTTCATGGTAAGATAAAATATGATTTGCGAAGTGTTATGTATTTCTCGTCTACACTTCAAATGAACGTAAATGCGACACTTCCTTGCAAGGAAATAGCGTTTGCAGGTGTCTACCTATCGTAGCAATAGAATTCTAATGCATCTTAAAACGCGATATCGCATCTCATTTCTATGTTTCATGGTAAGATATAATATGACTTGCGAAGTGTCATGTATTCCTCGTCTACACTTCAAATGAATGTAAATGCGATCCTTCCTTGCTCGGAAATAGCGTCTGCAGATGTCTAGGTATCGTAGCAATAGAGTTCTTATGATTCTTAAAACGCGATATCGCATCTCATTTCTATGTTTCATGGTAAGATATAATATGATTTGCGAAGTCTTATGTATTCCTCGTCTACACTTCAAATGAATGTAAATGCGACACTTCCTTGGTAGGAAATTGCGTCTGCAGATGTCTAGGTATCGTAGCAATAGAGTTCTAATGCTTCTTAAAACGCGATATCGCATCTCATTTCTATGTTTCATGGTAAGATATAATATGATTTGCGAAGTGTTATGTATTTCTCGTCTACACTTCAAATGAACGTAAATGCGACACTTCCTTGCAAGGAAATAGCGTTTGCAGGTGTCTACCTATCGTAGCAATAGATTTCTAATGCTTCTTAGAACGCGATATCGCTTCTCATTTCTATGTTTCATGGTAAGATATAATATGATTTGCGAAGTGTCATGTATTCCTCGTCTACACTTCAAATGAATGTAAATGCGACACTTCCTTGCAAGGAAATAGCGTCTGCAGATGTCTACGTATCGTAGCAATAGAGCTCTTATGATTCTTAAAACGCGATATCGCATCTCATTTCTATGTTTCATGGTAAGATATAATATGATTTGCGAAGTGTTATGTATTCTTTGTCTACACTTCATATGAACGTTAATGCGACACTACCTTGCAAGGAAAGTGCGTTTGCAGATGTCTACGTATCGTAGCAATAGAGTTCTTATGATTCTTAAAACGCGATATCGCATCTCATTTCTATGTTTCATGGTAAGATATAATATGATTTGAGTAGTGTTATGTGCTCCTCGTCTACACTTCAAATGAATGTAAATGCGACACTCCCTTGAAAGGAAATAGCGTCTGCAGATGTCTAGGTATCGTAGCGATAGAGTTCTAATGCTTCTCAAAACGCAATATCGCAACTCATTTCTATGTTTCATGGTAAGATATAATATGATTTGCAAAGTGTGATGTATTCCTCGTCTACACTTCAAATGAATGTAAATGCAACACTTCCTTGCAAGGAAATAGCGTTTGCAGATGTCTGCCTATCGTAGCAGTAGAGTTCTTATGCTTCTTAAAACGCGATATCGCATCTCATTTCTATGTTTCATGGTAAGATATAATATTCATTGCGAAGTGTTATGCATTCCTCGTCTGCGATTCAAATGAACGTAAATGCGACACTTCCTTGCAAGGAAATAGCGTTTGCAGATGTCTACGTATCGTAACAATAGAGTTCCTATGATTCTTAAAACGCGATATCGCATCTCATTTCTATGTTTCATGGTAAGATATAATATCATTTGCGAAGTCTTATGTATTCCTCGTCTACACTTCAAATGAATGTAAATGCGACACTTCCTTGGTAGGAAATAGCGTCTGCAAATGTCTAGGTATCGTAGCAAAAGAGTTCTAATGCTTCTTAAAACGCGATATCGCATCTCATTTCTATGTTTCATGGTAAGATATAACATGATTTGCGAAGTGTTATGTATTCCTCGTCTATACTTCAAATGAATGTAAATGCGACACTTCCTTGCTAGGAAATAGCGTCTGCAGATGTCTAGGTATCGTAGCAATAGTGTTCTAATGCTTCTTAAGACGTGTAATCGCATCTCAATTCTATGTTTCATGGTAAGATATAATATGATTTGCGAAGTGTTATGTATTCCTCGTCTAAACTTCAAATGAATGTAAATGCGACACTTCATTGCAAGGAAATAGCGTTTGCAGATGTCTACGTATCGTAGCAATAGATTTCTAATGCTTCTTAGAACGCGATATCGCTTCTCATTTCTATGTTTCATGGTAAGATATAATATGATTTGCGAAGTGTCATGTATTCCTCGTCTACACTTCAAATGAATGTAAATGCGACACTTCCTTGCAAGGAAATAGCGTCTGCAGATGTCTACGTATCGTAGCAATAGAGTTCTTATGATTCTTAAAACGCGATATCGCATCTCATTTCTATGTTTCATGGTAAGATATAATATGATTTGCGAAGAGTTATGTATTCTTTGTCTACACTTCATATGAACGTTAATGCGACACTACCTTGCAAGGAAAGTGCGTTTGCAGATGTCTACGTATCGTAGCAATAGAGTTCTTATGATTCTTAAAACGCGATATCGCATCTCATTTCTATGTTTCATGGTAAGATATAATATGATTTGAGTAGTGTTATGTGCTCCTCGTCTACACTTCAAATGAATGTAAATGCGACACTCCCTTGAAAGGAAATAGCGTCTGCAGATGTCTAGGTATCGTAGCGATAGAGTTCTAATGCTTCTCAAAACGCAATATCGCATCTCATTTCTATGTTTCATGGTAAGATATAATATGATTTGCGAAGTGTGATGTATTCCTCGTCTACACTTCAAATGAATGTAAATGCAACACTTCCTTGCAAGGAAATAGCGTTTGCAGAAGTCTGCCTATCGTAGCAGTAGAGTTCTTATGCTTCCTAAAACGCGATATCGCATCTCATTTCTATGTTTCATGGTAAGATATAATATTCATTGAGAAGTGTTATGCATTCCTCGTCTGCGATTCAAATGAACGTAAATGCGACACTTCCTTGCAAGGAAATAGCGTTTGCAGATGTCTACGTATCGTAACAATAGAGTTCCTATGATTCTTAAAACGCGATATCGCATCTCATTTCTATGTTTCATGGTAAGATATAATATGATTTGCGAAGTGTCATGTATTCCTTGTCAACACTTCAAATGAATGTAAATGCGACACTTCCTTGCTAGGAAATAGCGTCTGCAGAATTCTAGGTATCGTAGCAATAGAGTTCAAATGCTTCTTGAAACGAGATATTGCATCTCATATCTATGTTTCATGATAAGATATAATATTCATTGCGAAGTGTTATGCGTTCCTCATCTATGATTCAAATGAATGTAAATGCGACACTTCCTTGCTAGGAAATAGCGTCTGCAGATGTCTAGGTATCGTAGCGATAGAGTTCTAATGCTTCCTAAAACGCGATATCGCATCTCATTTCTACGTTTCATGGTAAGATGTAATATGATTTGCGAAGTGTTATGTATTCGTCGTCTACACTTCAAATGAATGTAAATGTGACACTTCCTTGCAAGGAAATAGCGTTTGCAGATGTCTACGTATCGGAGCAATAGAGTTCTAATGCTTCATAAAGCGCGATATCGCATCTCATTTCTATGTTTCATGGTAAGATATAATATGATTTGCGAAGTGTCATGTATTCCTCGTCTACACTTCAAATGAATGTAAATGCGAGACTTCCTTGCTAGGAAATAGCGTCTGCAGATGTCTAGGTATCGTAGAAAGAGTGTTCTAATGCTTCTTAAGACGCGATATCGCATCTCATTTTTATGTTTCATGGTAAGATATAATATGATTTGCGAAGTGTTATGTATTCCTCGTCTACACTTCAAATGAATGTAAATGCGACACTCCCTTGAAAGGAAATAGCGTCTGCAGATGTCTAGGTATCGTAGCGATAGAGTTCTAATGCTTCTCAAAACGCAATATCGCATCTCATTTCTATGTTTCATGGTAAGATATAATATGATTTGCGAAGTGTGATGTATTCCTCGTTTGCACTTCAAATGAATGTAAATGCAACACTTCCTTGCAAGGAAATAGCGTTTGCAGATGTCTGCCTATCGTAGCAGTAGAGTTCTTATGCTTCTTAAAACGCGATATCGCATCTCATTTCTATGTTTCATGGTAAGATATAATATTCATTGCGAAGTGTTATGTATTCTTTGTCTACACTTCATATGAACGTTAATGCGACACTACCTTGCAAGGAAAGTGCGTTTGCAGATGTCTACGTATCGTAGCAATAGAGTTCTTATGATTCTTAAAACGCGATATCGCATCTCATTTCTATGTTTCATGGTAAGATATAATATGATTTGAGTAGTGTTATGTGCTCCTCGTCTACACTTCAAATGAATGTAAATGCGACACTCCCTTGAAAGGAAATAGCGTCTGCAGATGTCTAGGTATCGTAGCGATAGAGTTCTAATGCTTCTCAAAACGCAATATCGCATCTCATTTCTATGTTTCATGGTATGATATAATATGATTTGCGAAGTGTGATGTATTCCTCGTCTACACTTCAAATGAATGTAAATGCAACACTTCCTTGCAAGGAAATAGCGTTTGCAGATGTCTGCCTATCGTAGCAGTAGAGTTCTTATGCTTCTTAAAACGCGATATCGCATCTCATTTCTATGTTTCATGGTAAGATATAATATTCATTGCGAAGTGTTATGCATTCCTCGTCTGCGATTCAAATGAACGTAAATGCGACACTTCCTTGCAAGGAAATAGCGTTTGCAGATGTCTACGTATCGTAACAATAGAGTTCCTATGATTCTTAAAACGCGATATCGCATCTCATTTCTGTGTTTCATGGTAAGATATAATATGATTTGCGAAGTGTCATGTATTCCTCGTCAACACTTCAAATGAATGTAAATGCGACACTTCCTTGCTAGGAAATAGCGTCTGCAGAAATCTAGGTATCGTAGCAATAGAGTTCAAATGCTTCTTGAAACGAGATATTGCATCTCATATCTATGTTTCATGATAAGATATAATATTCATTGCGAAGTGTTATGCGTTCCTCATCTATGATTCAAATGAATGTAAATGCGACACTTCCTTGCTAGGAAATAGCGTCTGCAGATGTCTAGGTATCGTAGCGATAGAGTTCTAATGCTTCCTAAAACGCGATATCGCATCTCATTTCTACGTTTCATGGTAAGATGTAATATGATTTGCGAAGTGTTATGTATTCGTCGTCTACACTTCAAATGAATGTATATGTGACACTTCCTTGCAAGGAAATAGCGTTTGCAGATGTCTACGTATCGGAGCAATAGAGTTCTAATGCTTCATAAAACGCGATATCGCATCTCATTTCTATGTTTCATGGTAAGATATAATATGATTTGCGAAGTGTCATGTATTCCTCGTCTACACTTCAAATGAATGTAAATGCGAGACTTCCTTGCTAGGAAATAGCGTCTGCAGATGTCTAGGTATCGTAGAAATAGTGTTCTAATGCTTCTCAAAACGCAATATCGCATCTCATTTCTATGTTTCATGGTAAGATATAATATGATTTGCGAAGTGTGATGTATTCCTCGTCTACACTTCAAATGAATGTAAATGCAACACTTCCTTGCAAGGAAATAGCGTTTGCAGATGTCTGCCTATCGTAGCAGTAGAGTTCTTATGCTTCTTAAAACGCGATATCGCATCTCATTTCTATGTTTCATGGTAAGATATAATATTCATTGCGAAGTGTTATGCATTCCTCGTCTGCGATTCAAATGAACGTTAATGCGACACTTCCTTGCAAGGAAATAGCGTTTGCAGATGTCTACGTATCGTAACAATAGAGTTCTTATGATTCTTAAAACGCGATATCGCATCTCATTTCTATGTTTCATGGTAAGATATAATATGATTTGCGAAGTGTTATGTATTCCTCGTCTACACTTCATATGAACGTTAATGCGACACTTCCTTGCAAGGAAAGTGCGTTTGCAGATGTCTACGTATCGTAGCAATAGAGTTCTTATGATTCTTAAAACGCGATATCGCATCTCATTTCTATGTTTCATGGTAAGATATAATATGATTTGCGAAGTGTCATGTATTCCTCGTCTACACTTCAAATGAATGTAAATGCGACACTTCCTTGCTAGGAAATAGCGTCTGCAGATGTCTAGGTATCGTAGCAATAGAGTTCTAATGCTTCTTAAAACGCGATATCGTATCTCATTTCTATGTTTCATGGTAAGATATAACATGATCTGCGAAGTGTTATGTATTCCTCGTCTACACTTCAAATGAATGTAAATGCGAAACTTCCTTTGCAAAGAAATAGCGTTTGCAGATGTCAACGTATCGTAGCAATAGATTTCTAATGCTTCTTAAAACGCGATATCGCATCTCATTTCTATGTTTCATGATAAGATATAATATTCATTGCGAAGTGTTATGCATTCCTCGTCTACGATTCAAATGAAAGTAAATGCGACACTTCCTTGTTAGGAAATAGCGTCTGCAGATGTCTAGGTATCGTAGCAATAGTGTTCTAATGCTTCCTAAAACGCGATATCGCATCTCATTTCTACGTTTCATGGTAAGATGTAATATGATTTGCGAAGTGTTATGTATTCGTCGTCTACACTTCAAATGAATGTAAATGTGACACTTCCTTGCAAGGAAATAGCGTTTGCAGATGTCTACGTATCGGAGCAATAGAGTTCTAATGCTTCTTAAAACGCGATATCGCATCTCATTTCTATGTTTCATGGTAAGATATAATATGATTTGCGAAGTGTCATGTATTCCTCGTCTACACTTCAAATGAATGTAAATGCGAGACTTCCTTGCTAGGAAATAGCGTCTGCAGATGTCTAGGTATCGTAGCAATAGTGTTCTAATGCTTCTTAAGACGTGTAATCGCATCTCATTTCTATGTTTCATGGTAAGATATAATATGATTTGCGATGTGTTATGTATTCCTCGTCTAAACTTCAAATGAATGTAAATGCGACACTTCATTGCAAGGAAATAGCGTTTGCAGATGTCTACGTATCGTAGCAATGGAGTTCTTATGATTCTTAAAACGCAATATCGCATCACATTTCTATGTTTCATGGTAAGATATAACATGATTTGCGAAGTGTCATGTATTCCTCGTCTACACTTCAAATGAATGTGACTGCGATATTTCCTCGCTAGGAAATAGCGTTTGCAGATGTCTACGTATCGTAGCAATAGATTTCTAATGCTTCATAAAACGCGATATCGCATCTCATTTCTATGTTTCATGGTAAGATTTAATATGATTTGCGAAGTGTTATGTATTCCTCGTCTACACTTCAAATGAATGTAAATGCGTCACTTCCTTGCTAGGAAATAGCGTCTGCTTATGTCTAGGTATCGTAGCGATAGAGTTCTAATGCTTCTCAAAACGCAATATCGCATCTCATTTCTATGTTTCATGGTAAGATATAACATGATTTGCGAAGTGTTATGTATTCCTCGTCTACACTGCAAATGAATGTGAATGCGATACTTCCTCGCTAGGAAATAGCGTTTGCAGATGTCTACGTATCGTTGCAATAGCTTTCTGATGCTTCTTAAAACGCGATATCGCATCTCATTTCTATGTTTCATAGTAAGATATAATATGATTTGCGAAGTGTCATGTATTCCTCGTCTACACTGCAAATGAATGTAAATGCGACACTTCGTTGCTAGGAATTAGCGTCAGCAGAATTCTAGGTATCGTAGCAATAGAGTTCAAATGCTTCTTAATACGAGATATTGCATCTCATATCTATGTTTCATGATAAGATATAATATTCATTGCGAAGTGTTATGCGTTCCTCATCTATGATTCAAATGAATGTAAATGCGACACTTCCTTGCTAGGAAATAGCGTCTGCAGATGTCTAGGTATCGTTGCAATAGCTTTCTAATGCTTCTTAAAACGCGATATCGCATCTCATTTCTATGTTTCATGGTACGATATAATATGATTTGCGAAGTGTCATGTATTCCTCGTCTACACTTCAAATGAATGTGACTGCGATATTTCCTCGCTAGGAAATAGCGTTTGCAGGTGTCTACCTATTGTAGCAATAGAATTCTAATGCATATTAAAACGCGATATCGCATCACATTTCTATGTTTCATGGTAAGATGTAATATGATTTGCGAAGTGTTATGTATTCCTCCTCTACACTTCAAATGAATGTAAGTGCGACACTTCCTTGCAAGGAAATAGCGTCTGCAGATGTCTAGGTATCGTAGCAATAGTGTTCTAATGCTTCTTAAGACGCGATGTCGCATCTCATTTCTATGTTTCATGGTAAGATATAATATGATTTGCGAAGTGTCATGTATTCCTCGTCTACACTTCAAATGAATGTAAATGCGACACTTCCTTGCTAGGAAATAGCGTCTGCAGATGTCTAGGTATCGTAGCAATAGAGTTCTAATGCTTCTTAAAACACGATATCGCATCTCAATTCTATGTTTCATGGTAAGATATAACACGATTTGCGAAGTGTTATGTATTCCTCGCCTACACTTCAAATGAATGTAAATGCGACACTTCCTTGCAAGGAAATAGCGTTTGCAGATGTCTACGTATCGTAGCAATAGAGTTCTTATGATACTTAAAACTCGATATCGCATCTCATTTCTATGTTTCATGGTAAGATATAATATGATTTGAGTAGTGTTTTGTGCTCCTCGTCTACACTTCAAATGAATGTAAATGCGACACTCCCTTGAAAGGAAATAGCGTCTGCAGATGTCTAGGTATCGTAGCGATAGAGTTCTAATGCTTCTCAAAACGCAATATCGCATCTCATTTCTATGTTTCATGGTAAGATATAATATGATTTGCGAAGTGTGATGTATTCCTCGTCTACACTTCAAATGAATGTAAATGCAACACTTCCTTGCAAGGAAATAGCGTTTGCAGATGTCTGCCTATCGTAGCAGTAGAGTTCTTATGCTTCTTAAAACGCGATATCGCATCGCATTTCTATGTTTCATGGTAAGATATAATATTCATTGCGAAGTGTTATGCATTCCTCGTCTGCGATTCAAATGAACGTAAATGCGACACTTCCTTGCAAGGAAATAGCGTTTGCAGATGTCTACGTATCGTAACAATAGAGTTCCTATGATTCTTAAAACGCGATATCGCATCTCATTTCTATGTTTCATGGTAAGATATAATATGATTTGCGAAGTGTCATGTATTCCTTGTCAACACTTCAAATGAATGTAAATGCGACACTTCCTTGCTAGGAAATAGCGTCTGCAGAAATCTAGGTATCGTAGCAATAGAGTTCAAATGCTTCTTGAAACGAGATATTGCATCTCATATCTATGTTTCATGATAAGATATAATATTCATTGCGAAGTGTTATGCGTTCCTCATCTATGATTCAAATGAATGTAAATGCGACACTTCCTTGCTAGGAAATAGCGTCTGCAGATGTCTAGGTATCGTAGCGATAGAGTTCTAATGCTTCCTAAAACGCGATATCGCATCTCATTTCTACGTTTCATGGTAAGATGTAATATGATTTGCGAAGTGTTATGTATTCGTCGTCTACACTTCAAATGAATGTATATGTGACACTTCCTTGCAAGGAAATAGCGTTTGCAGATGTCTACGTATCGGAGCAATAGAGTTCTAATGCTTCATAAAACGCGATATCGCATCTCATTTCTATGTTTCATGGTAAGATATAATATGATTTGCGAAGTGTCATGTATTCCTCGTCTACACTTCAAATGAATGTAAATGCGAGACTTCCTTGCTAGGAAATAGCGTCTGCAGATGTCTAGGTATCGTAGAAATAGTGTTCTAATGCTTCTCAAAACGCAATATCGCATCTCATTTCTATGTTTCATGGTAAGATATAATATGATTTGCGAAGTGTGATGTATTCCTCGTCTACACTTCAAATGAATGTAAATGCAACACTTCCTTGCAAGGAAATAGCGTTTGCAGATGTCTGCCTATCGTAGCAGTAGAGTTCTTATGCTTCTTAAAACGCGATATCGCATCTCATTTCTATGTTTCATGGTAAGATATAATATGATTTGCGAAGTGTCATGTATTCCTCGTCTACACTTCAAATGAATGTAAATGCGTCACTTCCTTGCTAGGAAATAGCGTCTGCTTATGTCTAGGTATCGTAGCGATAGAGTTCTAATGCTTCTCAAAACGCAATATCGCATCTCATTTCTATGTTTCATGGTAAGATATAACATGATTTGCGAAGTGTTATGTATTCCTCGTCTACACTGCAAATGAATGTGAATGCGATACTTCCTCGCTAGGAAATAGCGTTTGCAGATGTCTACGTATCGTTGCAATAGCTTTCTGATGCTTCTTAAAACGCGATATCGCATCTCATTTCTATGTTTCATAGTAAGATATAATATGATTTGCGAAGTGTCATGTATTCCTCGTCTACACTGCAAATGAATGTAAATGCGACACTTCGTTGCTAGGAATTAGCGTCAGCAGAATTCTAGGTATCGTAGCAATAGAGTTCAAATGCTTCTTAATACGAGATATTGCATCTCATATCTATGTTCCATGATAAGATATAATATTCATTGCGAAGTGTTATGCATTCCTCATCTATGATTCAAATGAATGTAAATGCGACACTTCCTTGCTAGGAAATAGCGTCTGCAGATGTCTAGGTATCGTTGCAATAGCTTTCTAATGCTTCTTAAAACGCGATATCGCATCTCATTTCTATGTTTCATGGTACGATATAATATGATTTGCGAAGTGTCATGTATTCCTCGTCTACACTTCAAATGAATGTGACTGCGATATTTCCTCGCTAGGAAATAGCGTTTGCAGGTGTCTACCTATTGTAGCAATAGAATTCTAATGCATATTAAAACGCGATATCGCATCACATTTCTATGTTTCATGGTAAGATGTAATATGATTTGCGAAGTGTTATGTATTCCTCCTCTACACTTCAAATGAATGTAAGTGCGACACTTCCTTGCAAGGAAATAGCGTCTGCAGATGTCTAGGTATCGTAGCAATAGTGTTCTAATGCTTCTTAAGACGCGATGTCGCATCTCATTTCTATGTTTCATGGTAAGATATAATATGATTTGCGAAGTGTCATGTATTCCTCGTTTACACTTCAAATGAATGTAAATGCGACACTTCCTTGCTAGGAAATAGCGTCTGCAGATGTCTAGGTATCGTAGCAATAGAGTTCTAATGCTTCTTAAAACACGATATCGCATCTCAATTCTATGTTTCATGGTAAGATATAACACGATTTGCGAAGTGTTATGTATTCCTCGCCTACACTTCAAATGAATGTAAATGCGACACTTCCTTGCAAGGAAATAGCGTTTGCAGATGTCTACGTATCGTAGCAATAGAGTTCTTATGATACTTAAAACTCGATATCGCATCTCATTTCTATGTTTCATGGTAAGATATAATATGATTTGAGTAGTGTTTTGTGCTCCTCGTCTACACTTCAAATGAATGTAAATGCGACACTCCTTTGAAAGGAAATAGCGTCTGCAGATGTCTAGGTATCGTAGCGATAGAGTTCTAATGCTTCTCAAAACGCAATATCGCATCTCATTTCTATGTTTCATGGTAAGATATAATATGATTTGCGAAGTGTGATGTATTCCTCGTCTACACTTCAAATGAATGTAAATGCAACACTTCCTTGCAAGGAAATAGCGTTTGCAGATGTCTGCCTATCGTAGCAGTAGAGTTCTTATGCTTCTTAAAACGCGATATCGCATCGCATTTCTATGTTTCATGGTAAGATATAATATTCATTGCGAAGTGTTATGCATTCCTCGTCTGCGATTCAAATGAACGTAAATGCGACACTTCCTTGCAAGGAAATAGCGTTTGCAGATGTCTACGTATCGTAACAATAGAGTTCCTATGATTCTTAAAACGCGATATCGCATCTCATTTCTATGTTTCATGGTAAGATATAATATGATTTGCGAAGTGTCATGTATTCCTTGTCAACACTTCAAATGAATGTAAATGCGACACTTCCTTGCTAGGAAATAGCGTCTGCAGAAATCTAGGTATCGTAGCAATAGAGTTCAAATGCTTCTTGAAACGAGATATTGCATCTCATATCTATGTTTCATGATAAGATATAATATTCATTGCGAAGTGTTATGCGTTCCTCATCTATGATTCAAATGAATGTAAATGCGACACTTCCTTGCTAGGAAATAGCGTCTGCAGATGTCTAGGTATCGTAGCGATAGAGTTCTAATGCTTCCTAAAACGCGATATCGCATCTCATTTCTACGTTTCATGGTAAGATGTAATATGATTTGCGAAGTGTTATGTATTCGTCGTCTACACTTCAAATGAATGTATATGTGACACTTCCTTGCAAGGAAATAGCGTTTGCAGATGTCTACGTATCGGAGCAATAGAGTTCTAATGCTTCATAAAACGCGATATCGCATCTCATTTCTATGTTTCATGGTAAGATATAATATGATTTGCGAAGTGTCATGTATTCCTCGTCTACACTTCAAATGAATGTAAATGCGAGACTTCCTTGCTAGGAAATAGCGTCTGCAGATGTCTAGGTATCGTAGAAATAGTGTTCTAATGCTTCTCAAAACGCAATATCGCATCTCATTTCTATGTTTCATGGTAAGATATAATATGATTTGCGAAGTGTGATGTATTCCTCGTCTACACTTCAAATGAATGTAAATGCAACACTTCCTTGCAAGGAAATAGCGTTTGCAGATGTCTGCCTATCGTAGCAGTAGAGTTCTTATGCTTCTTAAAACGCGATATCGCATCTCATTTCTATGTTTCATGGTAAGATATAATATGATTTGCGAAGTGTCATGTATTCCTCGTCTACACTTCAAATGAATGTAAATGCGTCACTTCCTTGCTAGGAAATAGCGTCTGCTTATGTCTAGGTATCGTAGCGATAGAGTTCTAATGCTTCTCAAAACGCAATATCGCATCTCATTTCTATGTTTCATGGTAAGATATAATATGATTTGCGAAGTGTCATGTATTCCTCGTCTACACTTCAAATGAATGTAAATGCGACACTTCCTTGCTAGGAAATAGCGTCTGCAGATGTCTAGGTATCGTAGCAATAGTGTTCTAATGCTTCTTAAAACGCGATATCGCATCTCATTTCTATGTTTCGTGGTAAGATATAATATGATTTGCGAAGTCTTATGTATTCCTCGTCTACACTTCAAATGAATGTAAATGCGACACTTCCTTGGTAGGAAATAGCGTCTGCAGATGTCTAGGTATCGTAGCAAAAGAGTTCTAATGCTTCTTAAAACGCGATATCGCATCTCATTTCTATGTTTCATGGTAAGATATAATATGATTTGCGAAGTGTCATGTATTCCTCGTCTACACTTCAAATGAATGTAAATGCGACACATCCTTGCAAGGAAATAGCGTCTGCAGATGTCTACGTATCGTAGCAATAGAGTTCTTATGATTCTTAAAACGCGATATCGCATCTCATTTCTATGTTTCATGGTAAGATATAATATGATTTGCGAAGTGTTATGTATTCCTCGTCTACACTTCAAATGAATGTAAATGCGACACTCCCTTGAAAGGAAATAGCGTCTGCAGATGTCTAGGTATCGTAGCGATAGAGTTCTAATGCTTCTCAAAACGCAATATCGCATCTCATTTCTATGTTTCATGGTAAGATATAATATGATTTGCGAAGTGTGATGTATTCCTCGTCTACACTTCAAATGAATGTAAATGCAACACTTCCTTGCAAGGAAATAGCGTTTGCAGATGTCTGCCTATCGTAGCAGTAGAGTTCTTATGCTTCTTAAAACGCGATATCGCATCTCATTTCTATGTTTCATGGTAAGATATAATATTCATTGCGAAGTGTTATGCATTCCTCGTCTGCGATTCAAATGAACGTAAATGCGACACTTCCTTGCAAGGAAATAGCGTTTGCAGATGTCTACGTATCGTAACAATAGAGTTCTTATGATTCTTAAAACGCGATATCGCATCTCATTTCTATGTTTCATGGTAAGATATAATATGATTTGCGAAGTGTTTGTATTCCTCGTCTACACTTCATATGAACGTTAATGCGACACTTCCTTGCAAGGAAAGTGCGGTTGCAGATGTCTACGTATCGTAGCAATAGAGTTCTTATGATTCTTAAAACGCGATATCGCATCTCATTTCTATGTTTCATGGTAAGATATAATATGATTTGCGAAGTGTCATGTATTCCTCGTCTACACTTCAAATGAATGTAAATGCGACACTTCCTTGCTAGGAAATAGCGTCTGCAGATGTCTAGGTATCGTAGCAATAGAGTTCTAATGCTTCTTAAAACGCGATATCGCATCTCATTTCTATGTTTCATGGTAAGATATAACATGATTTGCGAAGTGTTATGTATTCCTCGTCTACACTTCAAATGAATGTAAATGCGACACTTCCTTGCTAGGAAATAGCGTCTGCAGATGTCTAGGTATCGTAGCAATAGAGTTCTAATGCTTCTTAAAACGCGATATCGTATCTCATTTCTATGTTTCATGGTAAGATATAACATGATCTGCGAAGTGTTATGTATTCGTCGTCTACACTTCAAATGAATGTAAATGCGAAACTTCCTTTGCAAAGAAATAGCGTTTGCAGATGTCAACGTATCGTAGCAATAGATTTCTAATGCTTCTTAAAACGCGATATCGTATCTCATGTCTATGTTTCATGATCAGATATAATATTCATTGCGAAGTGTTATGCATTCCTCGTCTACGGTTCAAATGAAAGTAAATGCGACACTTCCTTGTTAGGAAATAGCGTCTGCAGATGTCTAGGTATCGTAGCAATAGAGTTCTAATGCTTCCTAAATCGCGATATCGCATCTCATTTCTACGTTTCATGGTAAGATGTAATATGATTTGCGAAGTGTTATGTATTCGTCGTCTACACTTCAAATGAATGTAAATGTGACACTTCCTTGCAAGGAAATAGCGTTTGCAGATGTCTACGTATCGGAGCAATAGAGTTCTAATGCTTCTTAAAACGCGATATCGCATCTCATTTCTATGTTTCATGGTAAGATATAATATGATTTGCGAAGTGTCATGTATTCCTCGTCTACACTTCAAATGAATGTAAATGCGAGACTTCCTTGCTAGGAAATAGCGTCTGCAGATGTCTAGGTATCGTAGCAATAGTGTTCTAATGCTTCTTAAGACGTGTAATCGCATCTCATTTCTATGTTTCATGGTAAGATATAATATGATTTGCGAAGTGTTATGTATTCCTCGTCTAAACTTCAAATGAATGTAAATGCGACACTTCATTGCAAGGAAATAGCGTTTGCAGATGTCTACGAATCGTAGCAATGGAGTTCTTATGATTCTTAAAACGCAATATCGCATCTCATTTCTATGTTTCATGGTAAGATATAACATGATTTGCGAAGTGTCAAGTATTCCTCGTCTACACTTCAAATGAATGTGACTGCGATATTTCCTCGCTAGGAAATAGCGTTTGCAGATGTCTACGTATCGTAGCAATAGATTTCTAATGCTTCATAAAACGCGATATCGCATCTCATTTCTATGTTTCATGGTAAGATTTAATATGATTTGCGAAGTGTTATGTATTCCTCGTCTACACTTCAAATGAATGTAAATGCGTCACTTCCTTGCTAGGAAATAGCGTCTGCTTATGTCTAGGTATCGTAGCGATAGAGTTCTAATGCTTCTCAAAACGCAATATCGCATCTCATTTCTATGTTTCATGGTAAGATATAACATGATTTGCGAAGTGTTATGTATTCCTCGTCTACACTGCAAATGAATGTGAATGCGATACTTCCTCGCTAGGAAATAGCGTTTGCAGATGTCTACGTATCGTTGCAATAGCTTTCTGATGCTTCTTAAAACGCGATATCGCATCTCATTTCTATGTTTCATGGTAAGATGTAATATGATTTGCGAAGTGTTATGTATTCCTCCTCTACACTTCAAATGAATGTAAGTGCGACACTTCCTTGCAAGGAAATAGCGTCTGCAGATGTCTAGGTATCGTAGCAACAGAGTTCTAATGCTTCTTAAAACGCGATATCGCATCTCAATTCTATGTTTCATGGTAAGATATAACACGATTTGCGAAGTGTTATGTATTCCTCGCCTACACTTCAAATGAATGTAAATGCGACACTTCCTTGCAAGGAAATAGCGTTTGCAGATGTCTACGTATCGGAGCAGTAGAGTTCTAATGCTTCTTAAAACGCGATATCGCACCTCATTTCTATGTTTCATGGTAAGATATAATATGATTTGCGAAGCGTCATGTATTCCTCGTCTACACTTCAAATGAATGTAAATGCGATACTTCCTTGCTAGGAAATAGCGTCCGCAGATGTCTAGATATCGTAGCAATAGAGTTCTTATGATTCTTAAAACGCGATATCGCATCTCATTTCTATGTTTCATGGTAAGATATAATATGATTTGCGAAGTCTTATGTATTCCTCGTCTACACTTCAAATGAATGTAAATGCGACACTTCCTTGGTAGGAAATTGCGTCTGCAGATGTCTAGGTATCGTAGCAATAGAGTTCTAATGCTTCTTAAAACGCGATATCGCATCTCATTTCTATGTTTCATGGTAAGATAAAATATGATTTGCGAAGTGTTATGTATTTCTCGTCTACACTTCAAATGAACGTAAATGCGACACTTCCTTGCAAGGAAATAGCGTTTGCAGGTGTCTACCTATCGTAGCAATAGAATTCTAATGCATCTTAAAACGCGATATCGCATCTCATTTCTATGTTTCATGGTAAGATATAATATGATTTGCGAAGTGTCATGTATTCCTCGTCTACACTTCAAATGAATGTAAATGCGACACTTCCTTGGTAGGAAATAGCGTCTGCAGATGTCTAGGTATCGTAGCAAAAGGGTTCTAATGCTTCTTAAAACGCGACATCGCATCTCATTTCTATGTTTCATGGTAAGATATAATATGATTTGCGAAGTGTCATGTATTCCTCGTCTAAACTTCAAATGAATGTAAATGCGACACTTCATTGCAAGGAAATAGCGTTTGCAGATGTCTACGTATCGTAGCAATGGAGTTCTTATGATTCTTAAAACGCAATATCGCATCTCATTTCTATGTTTCATGGTAAGATATAACATGATTTGCGAAGTGTCATGTATTCCTCGTCTACACTTCAAATGAATGTGACTGCGATATTTCCTCGCTAGGAAATAGCGTTTGCAGATGTCTACGTATCGTAGCAATAGATTTCTAATGCTTCATAAAACGCGATATCGCATCTCATTTCTATGTTTCATGGTAAGATTTAATATGATTTGCGAAGTGTTATGTATTCCTCGTCTACACTTCAAATGAATGTAAATGCGTCACTTCCTTGCTAGGAAATAGCGTCTGCTTATGTCTAGGTATCGTAGCGATAGAGTTCTAATGCTTCTCAAAACGCAATATCGCATCTCATTTCTATGTTTCATGGTAAGATATAACATGATTTGCGAAGTGTTATGTATTCCTCGTCTACACTGCAAATGAATGTGAATGCGATACTTCCTCGCTAGGAAATAGCGTTTGCAGATGTCTACGTATCGTTGCAATAGCTTTCTGATGCTTCTTAAAACGCGATATCGCATCTCATTTCTATGTTTCATAGTAAGATATAATATGATTTGCGAAGTGTCATGTATTCCTCGTCTACACTGCAAATGAATGTAAATGCGACACTTCGTTGCTAGGAATTAGCGTCTGCAGAATTCTAGGTATCGTAGCAATAGAGTTCAAATGCTTCTTAATACGAGATATTGCATCTCATATCTATGTTTCATGATAAGATATAATATTCATTGCGAAGTGTTATGCGTTCCTCATCTATGATTCAAATGAATGTAAATGCGACACTTCCTTGCTAGGAAATAGCGTCTGCAGATGTCTAGGTATCGTTGCAATAGCTTCCTAATGCTTCTTAAAACGCGATATCGCATCTCATTTCTATGTTTCATGGTACGATATAATATGATTTGCGAAGTGTCATGTATTCCTCGTCTACACTTCAAATGAATGTGACTGCGATATTTCCTCTCTAGGAAATAGCGTTTGCAGGTGTCTACCTATTGTAGCAATAGAATTCTAATGCATATTAAAACGCGATATCGCATCACATTTCTATGTTTCATGGTAAGATGTAATATGATTTGCGAAGTGTTATGTATTCCTCCTCTACACTTCAAATGAATGTAAGTGCGACACTTCCTTGCAAGGAAATAGCGTCTGCAGATGTCTAGGTATCGTAGCAATAGTGTTCTAATGCTTCTTAAGACGCGATGTCGCATCTCATTTCTATGTTTCATGGTAAGATATAATATGATTTGCGAAGTGTCATGTATTCCTCGTCTACACTTCAAATGAATGTAAATGCGACACTTCCTTGCTAGGAAATAGCGTCTGCAGATGTCTAGGTATCGTAGCAATAGAGTTCTAATGCTTCTTAAAACGCGATATCGTATCTCAATTCTATGTTTCATGGTAAGATATAACACGATTTGCGAAGTGTTATGTATTCCTCGCCTACACTTCAAATGAATGTAAATGCGACACTTCCTTGCAAGGAAATAGCGTTTGCAGATGTCTACGTATCGGAGCAGTAGAGTTCTAATGCTTCTTAAAACGCGATATCGCACCTCATTTCTATGTTTCATGGTAAGATATAATATGATTTGCGAAGCGTCATGTATTCCTCGTCTACACTTCAAATGAATGTAAATGCGATACTTCCTTGCTAGGAAATAGAGTCTGCAGATGTCTAGATATCGTAGCAATAGAGTTCTTATGATTCTTAAAACGCGATATCGCATCTCATTTCTATGTTTCATGGTAAGATATAATATGATTTGCGAAGTCTTATGTATTCCTCGTCTACACTTCAAATGAATGTAAATGCGACACTTCCTTGGTAGGAAATTGCGTCTGCAGATGTCTAGGTATCGTAGCAATAGAGTTCTAATGCTTCTTAAAACGCGATATCGCATCTCATTTCTATGTTTCATGGTAAGATAAAATATGATTTGCGAAGTGTTATGTATTTCTCGTCTACACTTCAAATGAACGTAAATGCGACACTTCCTTGCAAGGAAATAGCGTTTGCAGGTGTCTACCTATCGTAGCAATAGAATTCTAATGCATCTTAAAACGCGATATCGCATCTCATTTCTATGTTTCATGGTAAGATATAATATGATTTGCGAAGTGTCATGTATTCCTCGTCTACACTTCAAATGAATGTAAATGCGACACTTCCTTGCTAGGAAATAGCGTCTGCAGATGTCTAGGTATCGTAGCAATAGTGTTCTAATGCTTCTTAAAACGCCATATCGCATCTCATTTCTATGTTTCGTGGTAAGATATAATATGATTTGCGAAGTCTTATGTATTCCTCGTCTACACTTCAAATGAATGTAAATGCGACACTTCCTTGGTAGGAAATAGCGTCTGCAGATGTCTAGGTATCGTAGCAAAAGAGTTCTAATGCTTCTTAAAACGCGACATCGCATCTCATTTCTATGTTTCATGGTAAGATATAATATGATTTGCGAAGTGTCATGTATTCCTCGTCTACACTTCAAATGAATGTAAATGCGACACATCCTTGCAAGGAAATAGCGTCTGCAGATGTCTACGTATCGTAGCAATAGAGTTCTTATGATTCTTAAAACGCGATATCGCATCTCATTTATATGTTTCATGGTAAGATATAATATGATTTGCGAAGTGTTATGTATTCTTTGTCTACACTTCATATGAACGTTAATGCGACACTACCTTGCAAGGAAAGTGCGTTTGCAGATGTCTACGTATCGTAGCAATAGAGTTCTTATGATTCTTAAAACGCGATATCGCATCTCATTTCTATGTTTTATGGTAAGATATAATATGATTTGAGTAGCGTTATGTGCTCCTCGTCTACACTTCAAATGAATGTAAATGCGACACTCCCTTGAAAGGAAATAGCGTCTGCAGATGTCTAGGTATCGTAGCGATAGAGTTCTAATGCTTCTCAAAACGCAATATCGCATCTCATTTCTATGTTTCATGGTAAGATATAATATGATTTGCGAAGTGTGATGTATTCCTCGTCTACACTTCAAATGAATGTAAATGCAACACTTCCTTGCAAGGAAATAGCGTTTGCAGATGTCTGCCTATCGTAGCAGTAGAGTTCTTATGCTTCTTAAAACGCGATATCGCATCTCATTTCTATGTTTTATGGTAAGATATAATATGGTTTGCGAAGTGTCATGTATTCCTCGTCTACACTTCAAATGAATATAAATGCGAGACTTCCTTGCTAGGAAATAGCGTCTGCAGATGTCTAGGTATCGTAGAAATAGTGTTCTAATGCTTCTTAAGACGCGATATCGCATCTCATTTCTATGTTTCATGGTAAGATATAATATGATTTGCGAAGTGTTATGTATTCCTCGTCTACACTTCAAATGAATGTAAATGCGACACTTCCTTGCAAGGAAATAGCGTCTGCAAATGTCTACGTATCGTAGCAATAGAGTTCTTATGATACTTAAAACGCGATATCGCATCTCATTTCTATGTTTCATGGTAGGATATAATATGATTTGCGTGGTGTTATGTGCTCCTCGTCTACACTTCAAATGAATGTAAATGCGACACTCCCTTGGAAGGAAATAGCGTCTGCAGATGTCTAGGTATCGTAGCGATAGAGTTCTAATGCTTCTCAAAACGCAATATCGCATCTCATTTCTATGTTTCATGGTAAGATATAATATGATTTGCGAAGTGTGATGTATTCCTCGTCTACACTTCAAATGAATGTAAATGCAACACTTCCTTGCAAGGAAATAGCGTTTGCAGATGTCTGCCTATCGTAGCAGTAGAGTTCTTATGCTTCTTAAAACGCGATATCGCATCTCATTTCTATGTTTCATGGTAAGATATAATATTCATTGCGAAGTGTTATGCATTCCTCGTCTGCGATTCAAATGAACGTAAATGCGACACTTCCTTGCAAGGAAATAGCGTTCGCAGATGTCTACGTATCGAAGCAATAGATTTCAAATGCTTCTTTAAACGAGATATTGCATCTCATATCTATGTTTCATGATAAGATATAATATTCATTGCGAAGTGTTATGCATTCCTCGTCTACGATTCAAATGAATGTAAATGCGACACTTCCTTGCAAGGAAATAGCGTTTGCAGATGTCTACGTATCGGAGCAGTAGAGTTCTAATGCTTCTTAAAACGCGATATCGCACCTCATTTCTATGTTTCATGGTAAGATATAATATGATTTGCGAAGCGTCATGTATTCCTCGTCTACACTTCAAATGAATGTAAATGCGATACTTCCTTGCAAGGAAATAGCGTCTGCAGATGTCTACGTATCGTAGCAATAGAGTACTTATGATTCTTAAAACGCGATATCGCATCTCATTTCTATGTTTCATGGTAGGATATAATATGATTTGCGAAGTGTTATTTATTCCTCGTCTACACTTCATATGAATGTTAATGCGACACTTCCTTGCAAGGAAAGTGCGTTTGCAGATGTCTACGTATCGTAGCAATAGAGTTCTTATGATTCTTAAAACGCGATATCGCATCTCATTTCTATGTTTCATGGTAAGATATAATATGATTTGCGAAGTGTCATGTATTCCTCGTCTACAATTCAAATGAATGTAAATGCGACACTTCCTTGCTAGGAAATAGCGTCTGCAGATGTCTAGGTATCGTAGCAATAGAGTTCAAATGCTTCTTAAAACGAGATATAGCATCTCATATCTATGTTTCATGATAAGATATAATATTCATTGCGAAGTGTTATGCATTCCGCGTCTACGATTCAAATGAATGTAAATGCGACACTTCCTTGCTAGGAAATAGCGTCTGCAGATGTCTAGGTATCGTAGCAATAGAGTTCAAATGCTTCTTAAAACGAGATATAGCATCTCATATCTACGTTTCATGATAAGATATAATATTCATTGCGAAGTGTTATGCATTCCTCGTATACGATTCAAATGAATGTAAATGCGACACTTTCTTGCAAGGAAATAGCGTTTGCAGATGTCTACGTATCGTAGCAATATAGTTCTTGTGATTCTTAAAACGCGATATCACATCTCATTTCTATGTTTCATGGTAAGATATAATATGATTTGCGAAGTGTTATGTATTCCTCGTCTACACTTCAAATGAATGTAAATGCGACTCTTCCTTGCTAGGAAATAGCGTCTGCAGATGTCTAGGTATCGTAGCTATAGAGTTCAAATGCTTCTTAAAACGAGATATAGCATCTCATATCTACGTTTCATGATAAGATATAATATTCATTGCGAAGTGTTATGCATTCCTCGTATACGATTCAAATGAATGTAAATGCGACACTTTCTTGCAAGGAAATAGCGTTTGCAGATGTCTACGTATCGTAGCAATAGAGTATTTGTGATTCTTAAAACGCGATATCGCATCTCATTTCTATGTTTCATGGTAAGGTATAATATGATTTGCGAAGTGTTATGTATTCCTCGTCTACACTTCAAATGAATGTAAATGCGACACTTCCTTGCAAGGAAATAGCGTTTGCAGATGTCTACGTATCGAAGCAATAGAGTTCAAATGCTTCTTAAAACGAGATATTGCATCACATATCTATGTTTCAGGCTAAGATATATTATTCATTGCGAAGTGTTATGCATTCTACGTCTACGATTCAAATGAACGTAAATGCGACACTTCCTTGCTAGGAAATAGCGTCTGCAGTTGTCTAGGTATCGTAGCAATAGAGTTCTAATGCTTCTTAAAACGCGATATAGCATCTCATTTCTATGTTTCATGGTAGGATATTATATGATTTGCGAAGTGTTATGTATTCCTCGTCTACACTTCAAATGAATGTAAATGCGACACTTCCTTGTAAGGAAATAGCGTCTGCAGATGTCTACGTATCGTAGCAATAGATGTCTTATGATTCTTAAAACGCGATATCGCATCTCATTTCTATGTTTCATGGTAAGATATAATATGATTTGCGAGGTGTCATGTATTCCTCGTCTACACTTCAAATGAATGTAAATGCGACACTTCCTTGCTAGGAAATAGCGTCTGCAGATGTCTAGGTATCGTAGCAATAGAGTTCTAATGCTTCTTAAAACGCGATATCGCATCTCATTTCTATGTTTCATGGTAAGATATAACATGATTTGCGAAGTGTGATGTATTCCTCGTCTACACTTCAAATGAATGTAAATGCGAAACTTCCTTGCAAGGAAATAGCGTTTGCAGATGTCTACCTATCGTAGCAGTTGAGTTCTAATGCTTCTTAAAACGCGATATCGCATCTCATTTCTATGTTCAATGGTAAGATATAATATGATTTGCGAAGTGTCATGTATTCCTCGTCTACACTTCAAATGAATGTAAATGCGTCACTTCCTTGCAAGGAAAAAGCGTTTGCAGATTTCTGCGTATCGCAGCTATAGAGTTCTTATGATTCTTAAAACGCGATATCGCATCTCATTTCTATGTTTCATGGTAAGATATAATATGATTTGCGAAGTGTTATGTATTCTTCGTCTACACTTCAAACGAATGTAAATGCGACACTTCCTAGCAAGGAAATAGCGTTTGCAGATGTCTACGTATCTTAGCAATAGTGTTCTAATGCTTCTTAAAACGCCATATCGAATCTCTTTTCCATGTTTCATGGTAAGAAATAATATGATTTGCGAAGTGTTATGTATTCCTCGTGTACACTTCATATGAATGTTAATGCGACACTTCCTTGCAAGGAAAGAGCGTTTCAAGATGTCTACGTATCGTAGCAGTTGAGTTCTAATGCTTCTTAAAACGCGATATCGCATCTCATTTCTATGTTCCATGGTAAGATATAATATGATTTGCGAAGTGTTATGTATTCCTCTTCTACACTTCAAATGGATGTGAATATGACACATCCTCGATAGGAAATAGCGTTTGCAGATGTCTACGTATCGTAGCAATAGAGTTCTTATGATTCTTAAAAAGCGATATCGCATCTCATTTCTATGGTTCATGGTAAGATATAATATGATTTGCGATGTGTTATGTATTCCTCGTCTACACTTCAAATGAATGTAAATGCGTCACTTCCTTGCAAGGAAATAGCGTTTGCAGATTTCTAGGTATCGCAGCAATAGAGTTCTAATGCTGCTTAAAACGCGATATCGCATCTCATTTCTATGTTTCATGGTAAGATATTATATGATTTGCGAGGTGTCATGTATTCCTCGTCTACACTTCAAATGAATGTAAATGCGACACTTCCTTGCTAGGAAATAGCGTCTGCAGATGTCTACGTATATTAGCATTAGTGTTCTAATGCTTCTTAAAACGCGATATCGCATCTCATTTCCATGTTTCATGGTAAGAAATAATATGATTTGCGAAGTGTTATGTATTCCTCGTGTACACTTCATATGAATGTTAATGCGACACTTCCTTGCAAGGAAAGAGCGTTTGCAGATGTCTAAGTATCGTAGCAATAGAGCTCTTATGATACTTAAAACGCGATATCGCATTTCATTTCTATGTTTCATGGTAAGATATAATATGATTTGCGAAGTGTGTGTATTCCACGTCTACATTACAAATGAATGTAAATGCGACACTTCCTTGCAAAGAAATAGCGTTTGCAGATGTCTACGTATCGTAGCAATAGATTTCAAATGCTTCTTAAAACGCGATATCGCATCACAATTCTATGTTTCATGGTAAGATATAGTATGATTTGCGTAGTGTTATGTATTCCTCGTCTACACTTCATATGAATGTAAATGCGGCACTTCCTTGCTAGGAAATAGCGTCTGCAGATGTCTAGGTATCGTAGCAATAGGGTTCAAATGCTTCTTAAAACGAGATATTGCATCTCATACCTATGTTTCATGATAAGATATAATATTCATTGCGAAGTGTTATGCATTCCTCGTCTACGATTCAAATGAATGTAAATGCGACTCTTCCTTGCAAAGAAATAGCGTTTGCAGATGTTTACGTATCGTAGCAATAGAGTTCTTATGATTCTTAAAACGCGAAATCGCATCTCATTTCTATGTTTCATGGTAAGATATAATATGATTTGCGAAGTGTTATGTACTCCTCGTCTACACTTCAAATGAATGTAAATGCGACACTTCCTTGAAAGGAAATAGTGTCTGCAGATGTCTAGGTATCGTAGCGATAGAGTTCTAATGCTTCTTAAAACGCGATATCGCATCTCATTTCTATGTTTCATGGTAAGATATAATTTGGTTTGCGAAGTGTGATGTATTCCTCGTCTACACTTCAAATGAATGTAAATGCGACACTTCCTTGCAAGGAAATAGCGTTTGCAGATGCCTACCTGTCGTAGCAGTAGTGTTCTAATGCTTATTAAAACGCGATAACGCATCTCATTTCTACGTTTCATGGTAAGATATAATATGATTTGCGAAGTGTGTGTATTCCACGTCTACACTTCAAAAGAATGTAAATGCGACACTTGATTGCAAAGAAATAGCGTTTGCAGATGTCTACCTATCGTAGCAATAGGGTTCTATTGCATCTTAAAACGCGATATCGCACCTCATTTCTATGTTTCATGGTAAGATATAATATGATTTGCGAAGTGTTATGTATTCCTCGTCTACACTTCAAATGAATGTAAATGCGACACTTCCTTGCAAGGAAATAGCGTTTGCAGATTACTGCGTTTCGCAGCTATAGAGTTCTTATGATTCTTAAAACGCGATATCGCATTTCATTTCTATGTTTCATGGTAAGATATAATATGATTTGCGAAGTGTTATGTACTCCTCGTCTACACTTCAAATGAATGTAAATGCGACACTTCCTTGAAAGGAAATAGTGTCTGCAGATGTCTAGGTATCGTAGCGATAGAGTTCTAATGCTTCTTAAAACGCGATATCGCATCTCATTTCTATGTTTCATGGTAAGATATAATTTGGTTTGCGCAGTGTGATGTATTCCTCGTCTACACTTCAAATGAATGTAAATGCGACACTTACTTGCAAGGAAATAGCGTTTGCAGATGCCTACCTGTCGTAGCAGTAGTGTTCTAATGCTTATTAAAACGCGATAACGCATCTCATTTCTATGTTTCATGGTAAGATATAATATGATTTGCGAAGTGTGTGTATTCCACGTCTACACTTCAAAAGAATGTAAATGCGACACTTGCTTGCAAAGAAATAGCGTTTGCAGATGTCTACCTATCGTAGCAATAGTGTTCTATTGCTTCTTAAAACGCGATATCGCACCTCATTTCTATGTTTCATGGTAAGATATAATATGATTTGCGAAGTGTTATGTATTCCTCGTCTACACTTCAAATGAATGTAAATGCGACACTTCCTTGCTAGGAAATAGCGTCTGCAGATGTCTACGTATATTAGCATTAGTGTTCTAATGCTTCTTAAAACGCGATATCGCATCTCATTTCCATGTTTCATGGTAAGAAATAATATGATTTGCGAAGTGTTATGTATTCCTCGTGTACACTTCATATGAATGTTAATGCGACACTTCCTTGCAAGGAAAGAGCGTTTGCAGATGTCTAAGTATCGTAGCAATAGAGCTCTTATGATACTTAAAACGCGATATCGCATTTCATTTCTATGTTTCATGGTAAGATATAATATGATTTGCGAAGTGTGTGTATTCCACGTCTACATTACAAATGAATGTAAATGCGACACTTCCTTGCAAAGAAATAGCGTTTGCAGATGTCTACGTATCGTAGCAATAGATTTCAAATGCTTCTTAAAACGCGATATCGCATCACAATTCTATGTTTCATGGTAAGATATAGTATGATTTGCGTAGTGTTATGTATTCCTCGTCTACACTTCATATGAATGTAAATGCGGCACTTCCTTGCTAGGAAATAGCGTCTGCAGATGTCTAGGTATCGTAGCAATAGGGTTCAAATGCTTCTTAAAACGAGATATTGCATCTCATACCTATGTTTCATGATAAGATATAATATTCATTGCGAAGTGTTATGCATTCCTCGTCTACGATTCAAATGAATGTAAATGCGACTCTTCCTTGCAAAGAAATAGCGTTTGCAGATGTTTACGTATCGTAGCAATAGAGTTCTTATGATTCTTAAAACGCGAAATCGCATCTCATTTCTATGTTTCATGGTAAGATATAATATGATTTGCGAAGTGTTATGTACTCCTCGTCTACACTTCAAATGAATGTAAATGCGACACTTCCTTGAAAGGAAATAGTGTCTGCAGATGTCTAGGTATCGTAGCGATAGAGTTCTAATGCTTCTTAAAACGCGATATCGCATCTCATTTCTATGTTTCATGGTAAGATATAATTTGGTTTGCGAAGTGTGATGTATTCCTCGTCTACACTTCAAATGAATGTAAATGCGACACTTCCTTGCAAGGAAATAGCGTTTGCAGATGCCTACCTGTCGTAGCAGTAGTGTTCTAATGCTTATTAAAACGCGATAACGCATCTCATTTCTATGTTTCATGGTAAGATATAATATGATTTGCGAAGTGTGTGTATTCCACGTCTACACTTCAAAAGAATGTAAATGCGACACTTGCTTGCAAAGAAATAGCGTTTGCAGATGTCTACCTATCGTAGCAATAGGGTTCTATTGCATCTTAAAACGCGATATCGCACCTCATTTCTATGTTTCATGGTAAGATATAATATGATTTGCGAAGTGTTATGTATTTCTCGTCTACACTTCAAATGAATGTAAATGCGACACTTCCTTGCAAGGAAATAGCGTTTGCAGATTACTGCGTTTCGCAGCTATAGAGTTCTTATGATTCTTAAAACGCGATATCGCATTTCATTTCTATGTTTCATGGTAAGATATAATATGATTTGTGAAGTGTTATGTACTCCTCGTCTACACTTCAAATGAATGTAAATGCGACACTTCCTTGAAAGGAAATAGTGTCTGCAGATGTCTAGGTATCGTAGCGATAGAGTTCTAATGCTTCTTAAAACGCGATATCGCATCTCATTTCTATGTTTCATGGTAAGATATAATTTGGTTTGCGAAGTGTGATGTATTCCTCGTCTACACTTCAAATGAATGTAAATGCGACACTTCCTTGCAAGGAAATAGCGTTTGCAGATGCCTACCTGTCGTAGCAGTAGTGTTCTAATGCTTATTAAAACGCGATAACGCATCTCATTTCTATGTTTCATGGTAAGATATAATATGATTTGCGAAGTGTGTGTATTCCACGTCTACACTTCAAAAGAATGTAAATGCGACACTTGCTTGCAAAGAAATAGCGTTTGCAGATGTCTACCTATCGTAGCAATAGTGTTCTATTGCTTCTTAAAACGCGATATCGCACCTCATTTCTATGTTTCATGGTAAGATATAATATGATTTGCGAAGTGTTATGTATTCCTCGTCTACACTTCAAATGAATGTAAATGCGACACTTCCTTGCAAGGAAATAGCGTTTGCAGATTACTGCGTTTCGCAGCTATAGAGTTCTTATGATTCTTAAAACGCGATATCGCATTTCATTTCTATGTTTCAAGGTAAGATATAATATGATTTGCGAAGTGTTATGTACTCCTCGTCTACACTTCAAATGAATGTAAATGCGACACTTCCTTGAAATGAAATAGCGTCTGCAGATGGCTAGGTATCGTAGCGATAGGGTTCTAATGTTTCTCAAAACACAATATCGCATCTCATTTCTATGTTTCATGGTAAGATATAATATGATTTGCGAAGTGTTATATACTCCTCGTCTACACTTCAAATGAATGTAAATGCGACACTTCCTTGAAAGGAAATAGCATCTGCAGATGTCTAGGTATCGTAGCGATAGGGTTCTAATGCTTCTCAAAACGCAATATCGCATCTCATTTCTATGTTTCATGGTAAGATATAATATGATTTGCGAAGTGTGATGTATTCCTCGTGTACACTTCAAATGAATGTAAATGCGACACTTCCTTGCAAGGAAATTGCGTTTGCAGATGTGTACCTATCGTAGCAGTAGAGTTCTAATGCTTATTAAAACGCGATATCGCATTTCATTTCTATGTTTCATGGTAAGATATAATATGATTTGCGAAGTGTGTGTATTCTACGTCTACACTTCAAATGAATGTAAATGCGATACTTCCTAGCAAGGAAATAGCGTTTGCAGATGTCTAAGTATCGTAGCAATAGAGTTCTTATGATTGTTAAAACGCGAAATCGCATCTCATTTCTATGTTTCATGGTAAGATATAATATGATTTGCAAAGTATTATGTAGTCCTCGTCTATACTTCAAATGAATGTAAATGCGACACTTCCTTGAAAGGAAATAGCGTCTGCAGATGTCTAGGTATCGTAGCGATAGAGTTCTAATGCTTCATAAAACGCGATATCGCATCTCATTTCTATGTTTCATGGTAAGATATAATATAATTTGCGAAGTGTTATGTATTCCTCGTCTACACTTCAAATGAATGTAAATGCGAGACTTCCTTGCAAGGAAATAGCGTTTGCAGATGTCTACCTATCGTAGCAGTAGTGTTCTAATGCTTATTAAAACGCGATAACGCATCTCATTTCTGTGTTTCATGGTAAGATATAATATGATTTGCGAAGTGTGTGTATTCCACGTCTACACTTCAAATGAATGTAAATGCGACACTTCCTTGCAAAGAAATAGCGTTTGCAGATGTCTACGTATCGTAGCAATAGATTTCAAATGCTTCTTAAAACGCGATAGCGCATCTCATTTCTATGTTTCATGGTAAGATATAATATGATTTGCGAAGTATTATGTATTCCTCGTCTACACTTCATATGAATGTAAATGCGGCACTTCCTTGCTAGGAAATAGCGTCTGCAGATGTCTAGGTATCGTAGCAATAGAGTTCAAATGCTTCTTAAAACGAGATATTGCATCTCATATCTATGTTTCATGATAAGATATAATATTCATTGCGAAGTGTTATGCATTCCTGGTCTACGAATCAAATGAATGTAAATGCGACACATCCTTGCAAGGAAATAGCGTTTGCAGATGTCTACGTATCGTAGCAAAAGAGTTCTTATGATTCTTAAAACGCGATATCGATCTCAATTCTATGTTTCATGATAAGATATAATATGATTTGCGAAGTGTTATGTATTCCTCGTCTACACTTCAAATGAATGTGAATGCGACACTTCCTGGCTAGAAAATAGCGTTTGAAGATGTCTACGTATCGTAGCAATAGATTTCTAATGCTTTTTAAAACGCGATATCGCATGTCATTTCTATGTTTCATGGTAAGATATAATATGATTTGCGAAGTGCTATGTATTCCTCGTCTACACTTCAAATGAATGTAAATGCGACACTTCCTTGCAAAGAAATAGCGTTTGCAGATGTATACGTATCGTAGCAATAGAGTTCTAATGCTTCTTAAAACGCGATATCGCACCTCATTTCCATGTTTCATGGTAAGATATAATATGATTTGCGAAGTGTTATGTATTCGTCGTCTACACTTCAAATGAATGTGAATGCGACACTTCCTGGCTAGAAAATAGCGTTTGAAGATGTCTACGTATCGTAGCAATAGATTTCTAATGCTTTTTAAAACGCGATATCGCATCTCATTTCTATGTTTCATGGTAAGATATAATATGATTTGCGAAGTGCTATGTATTCCTCGTCTACACTTCAAATGAATGTAAATGCGACACTTCCTTGCAAAGAAATAGCGTTTGCAGATGTATACGTATCGTAGCAATAGAGTTCTAATGCTTCTTAAAACGCGATATCGCATCTCACTTCCATGTTTCATGGTAAGATATAATATGATTTGCGAAGTGTTATGTATTCCTCGTCTACACTTCATATGAATGTTAATGCGACACTTCCTTGCAAGGAAATAGCGTTTGCAAATGTCTACCTATCGTAGCAATAGGGTTCTAATGCTTCTTAAAACGCGATATCGCATCTCATTTCTATGTTTCATGGTAAGATAGAATATGATTTGCGAAGTGTTATGTATTCCTCGTCTACACTTCATATGAATGTAAATGCAACACTTCCTTGGTAGGAAATAGCGTTTGCAGATGTCTACGTATCGTAGCAATAGTGTTCTTATGATTCTTACAACGCGATATCGTATCTCATTTCTATGTTTCATGGTAAGATATAATATGATTTGCGAAGTGTTATGTACTCCTCGTCTACACTTCAAATGAAGGTAAATGCGACACTTCCTTGCTAGGAAATAGCGTTTGCAGATGTCTACGTATCGTAGCAATAGAGTTCTAATGCTTCTTAAAACGCGATATCGCATCTCATTTCCATGTTTCATGGTAAGATATAATATGATTTGCGAAGTGTTATGTATTCCTCGTCTACACTTCAAATGAATGTGAATGCGACACTTCCTCGCTAGAAAATAGCGTTTGAAGATGTCTACGTATCGTAGCAATAGATTTCTAATGCTTTTTAAAACGCGATATCGCATCTCATTTCTATGTTTCATGGTAAGATATAATATGATTTGCGAAGTGTTATGTACTCCTCGTCTACACTTCAAATGAATGTAATTGCGACACTTCCTTGAAAGGAAATAGCGTCTGCAGATGTCTAGGTATCGTAGCGATAGAGATCTAATGCTTCTCAAAACACAATATCGCATCTCATTTCAATGTTTCATGGTAAGATATAATATGATTTGCGAAGTGTGATGTATTCCTCGTCTACACTTCAAATGAATGTAAATGCGACACTTCCTTGAAAGGAAATAGCGTTTGCAGATGTCTACCTATCGTAGCAGTAGAGTTCTAATGCTTATTAAAACGCGATATCGCATCTCATTTCTATGTTTCATGGTAAGATATAATATGATTTGCGAAGTGTTATGTATTCCTCATCTACACTTCAAATGAATGTAAATGCGACACTTCCTTGCAAAGAAATAGCGTTTGCAGATGTCTACGTATCGTAGCAATAGATTTCTAATCCTTCTTAAAACGCGATGTCGCATCACATTTCTATGTTTCATGGTAAGATATAATATGATTTGCGAAGTGTGTGTATTCCACGTCTACACTTCAAATGAATGTAAATGCGACACTTCCTTGCAAAGAAATAGCGTTTGCAGATGTCTACGTATCGTAGCAATACTGTTCTTATGATTCTTAAAACGCGATATCGTATCTCATTTCTATGTTTCATGGTAAGATATAATATGATTTGCGAAGTGTTATGTATTCCTAGTCTACACTTCAAATGAATGTAAATGCGACACTTCCTTGCTAGGAAATAGCGTCTGCAGATGCCTAGGTATCGTAGCGATAGAGTTCTAATGCTTCTTAAAACGCGATATCGCATCTCATTTCTATGTTTCATGGTAAGATATAATATGATTTGCGAAGTGTTATGTATTCCTCGTCTACACTTCAAATGAATGTAAATGCGACACTTCCTTGCAAAGAAATAGCGTTTGCAGATGTCTACGTATCGTAGCAATAGATATCTAATGCTTCTTAAAACGCGATATCGCATCTCATTTCTATGTTTCATGGTAAGATACAATATGATTCGCGAAGTGTCATGTATTCCTCGTCTACACTTCAAATGAATGTAAATGCGACACTTCCTAGCAAGGACATAGCGTTTGCAGATGTCTACGTATCGTAGCAATAGATTTCTAATGCTTCTTAAAACGCGATGTCGCATCTCATTTCTATGTTTCATGGTAAGATATAATATCATTTGCGAAGTGTTATGTATTCCTCGTCTACACTTCGAATGAATGTGAATGCGACTCTTCCTCGCTAGGAAATAGCGTTTGCAGGTGTCTACGTATCGTAGCAATAGTGTTCTTATGATTCTTAAAACGCGATATCGTATCTCATTTCTATGTTTCATGGTAAGATATAATATGATTTGCGAAGTGTTATGTATTCCTCGTCTACGATTCAAATGAACGTAAATGCGACACTTCCTTGCAAGGTAATAGCGTTTGCAGATGTCTACGTATCGTAGCAATGGAGTTCTTATGATTCTTAAAACGCGATATCGCATCTCATTTCTATGTTTCATGGTAAGATATAATATGATTTGCATAGTGTTATGTATTCCTCGTCTACACTTCAAATGAATGTGAATGCGACACTTCCTCGCTAGGAAATAGCGTTTGCAGATGTCTAGGTATCGTAGTAATAGAGTTCTTATGATTCTTAAAACGCGATATCGCATCTCATTTCTATGGTTTATGGTAAGATATAATATGATTTGCGAAGTGTCATGTATTCCTCGTCTACACTTCAAATGAATGTAAATGCGACACTTCCTAGCAAGGAAATAGCGTTTGCAAATGTCTACCTATCGTAGCAATAGAGTTCTTATGATTCTTAAAACGCGATATCGTATCTCATTTCTATGTTTCATGGTAAGATATAATATGATTTGCGAAGTGTTATGTATTCCTAGTCTACACTTCAAATGAATGTAAATGCGACACTTCCTTGCTAGGAAATAGCGTCTGCAGATGCCTAGGTATCGTAGCGATAGAGTTCTAATGCTTCTTAAAACGCGATATCGCATCTCATTTCTATGTTTCATGGTAAGATATAATATGATTTGCGAAGTGTTATGTATTCCTCGTCTACACTTCAAATGAATGTAAATGCGACACTTCCTTGCAAAGAAATAGCGTTTGCAGATGTCTACGTATCGTAGCAATAGATATCTAATGCTTCTTAAAACGCGATATCGCATCTCATTTCTATGTTTCATGGTAAGATACAATATGATTCGCGAAGTGTCATTTTTTCCTCGTCCACACTTCATATGAATTTAAAAGCGACACTTCCTTGCAAGGAAATAGCGTTTGCAAATGTCTACCTATCGTAGCAATAGAGTTCTTATGATTCTTAAAACGCGATATCGCAACTCATTTCTATGTTTCATGGTAAGATATAATATGATTTGCGAAGTGTTATGTATTCCTCGTCTACACTTCAAATGAATGTTAATGCGACACTTCCTTGCAAGGAAATAGCGTTTGCAGATGTCTACGTATCGTAGCAATAGATATCTAATGCTTCTTAAAACGCGATATCGCACCTCATTTCCATGTTTCATGGTAAGATATAATATGATTTGCGAAGTGTTATGTATTCCTCGTCTACACTTCAAATGAATGTGAATGCGACACTTCCTGGCTAGAAAATAGCGTTTGAAGATGTCTACGTATCGTAGCAATAGATTTCTAATGCTTTTTAAAACGCGATATCGCATCTCATTTCTATGTTTCATGGTAGGATATAATATGATTTGCGAAGTGCTATGTATTCCTCGTCTACACTTCAAATGAATGTAAATGCGACACTTCCTTGCAAAGAAATAGCGTTTGCAGATGTATACGTATCGTAGCAATAGAGTTCTAATGCTTCTTAAAACGCGATATCGCATCTCACTTCCATGTTTCATGGTAAGATATAATATGATTTGCGAAGTGTTATGTATTCCTCGTCTACACTTCATATGAATGTTAATGCGACACTTCCTTGCAAGGAAATAGCGTTTGCAAATGTCTACCTATCGTAGCAATAGGGTTCTAATGCTTCTTAAAACGCGATATCGCATCTCATTTCTATGTTTCATGGTAAGATAGAATATGATTTGCGAAGTGTTATGTATTCCTCGTCTACACTTCATATGAATGTAAATGCAACACTTCCTTGGTAGGAAATAGCGTTTGCAGATGTCTACGTATCGTAGCAATAGTGTTCTTATGATTCTTACAACGCGATATCGTATCTCATTTCTATGTTTCATGGTAAGATATAATATGATTTGCGAAGTGTTATGTACTCCTCGTCTACACTTCAAATGAAGGTAAATGCGACACTTCCTTGCTAGGAAATAGCGTTTGCAGATGTCTACGTATCGTAGCAATAGAGTTCTAATGCTTCTTAAAACGCGATATCGCATCTCATTTCCATGTTTCATGGTAAGATATAATATGATTTGCGAAGTGTTATGTATTCCTCGTCTACACTTCAAATGAATGTGAATGCGACACTTCCTCGCTAGAAAATAGCGTTTGAAGATGTCTACGTATCGTAGCAATAGATTTCTAATGCTTTTTAAAACGCGATATCGCATCTCATTTCTATGTTTCATGGTAAGATATAATATGATTTGCGAAGTGTTATGTACTCCTCGTCTACACTTCAAATGAATGTAATTGCGACACTTCCTTGAAAGGAAATAGCGTCTGCAGATGTCTAGGTATCGTAGCGATAGAGATCTAATGCTTCTCAAAACACAATATCGCATCTCATTTCAATGTTTCATGGTAAGATATAATATGATTTGCGAAGTGTGATGTATTCCTCGTCTACACTTCAAATGAATGTAAATGCGACACTTGCTTGAAAGGAAATAGCGTTTGCAGATATCTACCTATCGTAGCAGTAGAGATCTAATGCTTATTAAAACGCGATATCGCATCTCATTTCTATGTTTCATGGTAAGATATAATATGATTTGCGAAGTGTTATGTATTCCTCATCTACACTTCAAATGAATGTAAATGCGACACTTCCTTGCAAAGAAATAGCGTTTGCAGATGTCTACGTATCGTAGCAATAGATTTCTAATCCTTCTTAAAACGCGATGTCGCATCACATTTCTATGTTTCATGGTAAGATATAATATGATTTGCGAAGTGTGTGTATTCCACGTCTACACTTCAAATGAATGTAAATGCGACACTTCCTTGCAAAGAAATAGCGTTTGCAGATGTCTACGTATCGTAGCAATACTGTTCTTATGATTCTTAAAACGCGATATCGTATCTCATTTCTATGTTTCATGGTAAGATATAGTATGATTTGCGAAGTGTTATGTATTCCTAGTCTACACTTCAAATGAATGTAATTGCGACACTTCCTTGAAAGGAAATAGCGTCTGCAGATGTCTAGGTATCGTAGCGATAGATATCTAATGCTTCTCAAAACACAATATCGCATCTCATTTCAATGTTTCATGGTAAGATAGAATATGATTTGCGAAGTGTTATGTATTCCTCGTCTACACTTCATATGAATGTAAATGCAACACTTCCTTGGTAGGAAATAGCGTTTGCAGATGTCTACGTATCGTAGCAATAGTGTTCTTATGATTCTTAAAACGCGATATCGCATCTCATTTCTATGTTTCATGGTAAGATATAATATGATTTGCGAAGTGTTATGTATTCCTCGTCTACACTTCAAATGAATGTAAATGCGACACTTCCTTGCAAAGAAATAGCGTTTGCAGATGTCTACGTATCGTAGCAATAGATATCTAATGCTTCTTAAAACGCGATATCGCATCTCATTTCTATGTTTCATGGTAAGATACAATATGATTCGCGAAGTGTCATGTATTCCTCGTCTACACTTCAAATGAATGTAAATGCGACACTTCCTAGCAAGGACATAGCGTTTGCAGATGTCTACGTATCGTAGCAATAGATTTCTAATGCTTCTTAAAACGCGATGTCGCATCTCATTTCTATGTTTCATGGTAAGATATAATATCATTTGCGAAGTGTTATGTATTCCTCGTCTACACTTCGAATGAATGTGAATGCGACTCTTCCTCGCTAGGAAATAGCGTTTGCAGGTGTCTACGTATCGTAGCAATAGTGTTCTTATGATTCTTAAAACGCGATATCGTATCTCATTTCTATGTTTCATGGTAAGATATAATATGATTTGCGAAGTGTTATGTATTCCTCGTCTACGATTCAAATGAACGTAAATGCGACACTTCCTTGCAAGGTAATAGCGTTTGCAGATGTCTACGTATCGTAGCAATGGAGTTCTTATGATTCTTAAAACGCGATATCGCATCTCATTTCTATGTTTCATGGTAAGATATAATATGATTTGCATAGTGTTATGTATTCCTCGTCTACACTTCAAATGTATGTGAATGCGACACTTCCTCGCTAGGAAATAGCGTTTGCAGATGTCTAGGTATCGTAGTAATAGAGTTCTTATGATTCTTAAAACGCGATATCGCATCTCATTTCTATGGTTTATGGTAAGATATAATATGATTTGCGAAGTGTCATGTATTCCTCGTCTACACTTCAAATGAATGTAAATGCGACACTTCCTAGCAAGGAAATAGCGTTTGCAAATGTCTACCTATCGTAGCAATAGAGTTCTTATGATTCTTAAAACGCGATATCGTATCTCATTTCTATGTTTCATGGTAAGATATAATATGATTTGCGAAGTGTTATGTATTCCTAGTCTACACTTCAAATGAATGTAAATGCGACACTTCCTAGCAAGGACATAGCGTTTGCAGATGTCTACGTATCGTAGCAATAGATTTCTAATGCTTCTTAAAACGCGATGTCGCATCTCATTTCTATGTTTCATGGTAAGATATAATATCATTTGCGAAGTGTTATGTATTCCTCGTCTACACTTCATATGAATGTAAAAGCGACACTTCCTTGCAAGGAAATAGCGTTTGCAAATGTCTACCTATCGTAGCAATAGAGTTCTTATGATTCTTAAAACGCGATATCGCAACTCATTTCTATGTTTCATGGTAAGATATAATATGATTTGCGAAGTGTTATGTATTCCTAGTCTACACTTCAAATGAATGTGAATGCGACTCTTCCTCGCTAGGAAATAGCGTTTGCAGATGTCTACGTATCGTAGCAATAATGTTCTTATGATTCTTAAAACGCGATATCGCATCTCATTTCTATGTTTCATGGTAAGATATAGTATGATTTGCGAAGTGTTATGTATTCCTCGTCTACAATTCAAATGAATGTAAATGCGACACTTCCATGCTGGGGAATAGCGTCTGCAGATATCTAGGTATCGTAGCAATAGGGTTCAAATCCTTCTTAAAACGAGATATTGCATTTCATATTTTTGTTTCATGATAAGATGTAATATTCATTGCGAAGTGTTATGCATTCCTCGTCTACGATTCAAATGAAAGTAAATGCGACACTTCCTTGCAAGCAAATAGCGTTTGCAGATGTCTACGTATCGTAGCAATGGAGTTCTTATGATACTTAAAACGCGATATCGCATCTCATTTCTATGTTTCATGGTAAGATATAATATGATTTGCGAAGTATCATGTATTCCTCGTCTACACTTCAAATGAATGTAAATGCGACACTTCCTTGCTGGGAAATAGCGTCTGCAGATGTCTAGGTATCGTAGCAATAGAGTTCACATGCTCCTTAAAACGAGATATTGCATCTCATATCTATCTTTCATGATAAGATATATTAATCATTGCGAAGTGTTATGCATTCCTCGTATACGATACAAATGAATCTAAATGCGACACTTCCTTGCAAGGAAATAGCGTTTGCAGTTGTCTACGTATCGTAGCAATAGAGTTCTTATGATTCTTAAAACGCGATATAGCATCTCATTTCTATGTTTCATGGTAAGATATAATATGATTTGCGAAGTGTTATGTATTCCTCGTCTACACTTCAACTGAATGTGAATGCGACACTTCCTCGCTAGGAAATAGCGTCTGCAGATGTCTACGTATCGTAGCAATAGAGTTCTTATGATTCTTAAAACGCGATATCGCATCTCATTTCAATGGTTTATGGTAAGATATAATATGATTTGCGAAGTGTCATGTATTCCTCGTCTACACTTCAAATGAATGTAAATGCGACACTTCCTTGCAAGGAAATAGCGTCTGCAGATGTCTACGTATCGTAGCAATAGAGTTCTTATGATTCTTAAAACGCGATATCGCATCTCATTTCTATGGTTTATGGTAAGATATAATATGATTTGCGAAGTGTCATGTATTCCTCGTCTACACTTCATATGAATGTAAATGCGACACTTCCTTGCAAGGAAATAGCGTTTACAGATGTCTACGTATCGTAGCAATAGATTTCTAATGCTTCTTGAAACGCGATATCGCATCTCATTTCTATGTTTCATGGTAAGATATAATATGATTTGCGAAGTGTCATGTATTCCTCGTCTACACTTCAAATGAATGTAAATGCGACACTTCCTTGCTAGGAAATAGCGTCTGCAGATGTCTAGGTATCGTAGTAATAGGGTTCAAATGCTTCTTAAAACGAGATATTGCATCTCATATCTATCTTTCATGATAAGATATATTATTCATTGCGAAGTGTTATGCATTCCTCGTATACGATTCAAATGAATGTAAATGCGACACTTCCTTGCAAGGAAATAGCGTTTGCAGTTGTCTACGTATCGTAGCAATAGAGTTCTTATGATTCTTAAAACGCGATATCGCATCTCATTTCTATGTTTCATGGTAAGATATAATATGATTTGCGAAGTGTTATGTATTCCTCGTCTACACTTCAAATGAATGTGAATGCGACACTTCCTCGCTAGGAAATAGCGTCTGCAGTTGTCTACGTATCGTAGCAATAGAGTTCTTATGATTCTTAAAGCGCGATATCGCATCTCATTTCTATGTTTCATGGTAAGATATAATATGATTTGCGAAGTGTTATGTATTTCTCGTCTACACTTCAAATGAATGTAAATGCGACACTTCCTTGCAGGGAAATAGCGTTTGCAGATTTCTACGTATTGTAGCAATAGATTTCTAATGCTTCTTAAAACGCGATATCGCATCTCATTTCTATGTTTCATGGTAAGATATAATATGATTTGCGAAGTGTCATGTATTCCTCGTCTACACTTCAAATGAATGTAAATTCGACACTTC
The DNA here is from genome assembly GCF_050948175.1 of Xylocopa sonorina. Lineage (NCBI taxonomy): Eukaryota > Metazoa > Arthropoda > Insecta > Hymenoptera > Apidae > Xylocopa > Xylocopa sonorina. The sequence continues at coordinate 16,124 of NW_027490435.1, read as the reverse complement.
CTTGCAAGGAAATAGCGTTTGCAGATGTCTAGGTATCGTAGCAATAGAGTTCTAATGCTTCTAAAAACGCGATATCGCATCTCAATTCTATGTTTCATGGTAAGATATAATATGATTTGCGAAGTGTCATGTATTCCTCGTCTACACTTCAAATGAATGTAAATTCGACACTTCCTTGCAAGGAAATAGCGTTTGCAGATGTCTAGGTATCGTAGCAATAGAGTACTAATGCTTCTTAAAACACGATATCGCATCTCATTTCTATGTTTCATGGTAAGATATAATATGATTTGCGAAGGGTTATGTATTCCTCGTCTACACTTCAAATGAATGTAAATGAGACACATCCATGCAAAGAAACAGCGTTTGCAGATGTCTACTTATCGTAGCAATATATATCTAATGCTTCTTAAAACGCGATATCGCATCTCATTTCTATGTTTCATGGTAAGATATAATATGATTAGCGACGTGTCATGTATTCCTCGTCTACACTTCAAATGAATGTAAATGCGACACTTCCTAGCAAGGAAATAGCGTTTGCAGATGTCTACGTATCGTAGCAATAGATTTCTAATGCTTCTTAAAACGCGATATCGCATCTCATTTCTATGTTTCATGGTAAGATATAATATGATTTGCGAAGTGTCATGTATTCCTCGTATACGATTCAAATGAATGTAAATGCGACACTTCCTTGCAAGGAAATAACGTTCGCAGATGTCTACGTATCGAAGCAATAGAGTTCAAATGCTTCTTAAAACGCGATATCGCATCTCACTTCTATGTTTCATGGTAAGATATAATATGATTTCCGAAGTGTCATGTATTCCTCGTCTACACTTCAAATGAATGTAAATGCGACACTTCCTTGCAAGGAAATAGCGCTTGCAGATGTCTATGTATCGTAGCAATAGAGTTCTAATGCTTCTTAAAACGCGATATCGCATCTCATTTCTATGTTTCATGGTAAGATATAATATGATTTGCGAAGTGTTATGTATTCCTCGTCTACACTTCAAATGAATGTAAATGAGACACTTCCTTGCAAAGAAATAGCGTTTGCAGATGTCTACTTATCGTAGCAATATATATCTAATGCTTCTTAAAACGCGATATCGCATCTCATTTCTATGTTTCATGGTAAGATATAATAAGATTAGCGACGTGTCGTGTATTCCTCGTCTACACTTCAAATGAATGTAAATGCGACACTTCCTAGCAAGGAAATAGCGTTTGCAGATGTCTACGTATCGTAGCAATAGATTTCCAATGCTTCTTAAAACGCGATATCGCATCTCATTTCTATGTTTCATGGTAAGATATAATATGATTTGCGAAGTGTCATGTATTCCTCGTATACGATTCAAATGAATGTAAATGCGACACTTCCTTGCAAGGAAATAGCGTTTGCAGATGTCTACGTATCATAGCAATAGAGTTCTTATGATTCTTAAAACGCGATATCGCAACTCATTTCAATGGTTCATGGTAAGATATAATATGATTTGAGAAGTGTTATGTATTCCTCGTCTACACTTCAAATGAAAGTAAATGCGACACTTCCTTGCAAGCAAATAGCGTTTGCAGATGTCTACGTATCGTAGCAATGGAGTTGTTATAATTCATAAAACGCGGTATCGATCTCAATTCTATATTTCATGGTAAGATATAATATGATTTGCGAAGTGTTGTGGATTCCTCGCCTACACTTCAAATGAATGTAAGTGCGACACTTCCTTGCAAAGAAATAGCGTTTGCAGATGTCTACGTATCGTAGAAATAGATTTCTAATGCTTCTTAAAACGCAATATCGCATCTCATTTCTATGTTTCATGGTAAGATATAATATGATTTGTGAAGTGTTATGTATTCCTCGTCTACACTTCAAATGAATGTAAATGCAACGCTTCCTTGCAAAGAAATAGCGTTTGCAGATGTTTACGTATCGTAGCAATAGATTTCTAATGCTTCTTAAAACGCGATATCGCATCTAATTTCTATGTTTCATGGTAAGATATAATATGATTTGCGAAGTGTCATGTATTCCTCGTCTACACTTCAAATGAATGAAAATGCGACACTTCCTTGCTAGGAAATAGCGTCTGCAGATGTCTAGGTATCGTAGCGATAGAGTTCTAATGCTTCTTAAAACGCGATATCGCATCACATTTCTATGTTTCATCGTAAGATATAATATGATTTGCGAAGTGTTATGTATTCCTCGTCTACACTTCAAATGAATGTAAATGCGACACTTCCTTGCAAGGAAATAGCGTTTGCAGATGTCTACGTATCGTAGCAATGGAGTTCTTATGATTCTTAAAACGCGATATCGATCTCAATTCTATGTTTCATGGTAAGATATAATATGATTTGCGAAGTGTTATGTATTCCTCGTCTACACTTCAAATGAATATAAATGCGACACTTCCTTGCAAGGAAAAACCGTTTGCAGATGTCTACGAATCGTAGCAATAGATTTCTAATGCTTCTTAAAACGCGATATCGCATCTCATTTCTATGTTTCATGGTAAGATATAATATGATTTGCGAAGTGTTATGTATTCCTCGTCTACACTTCAAATGAATGCAAATGCGACACTTCCTTGCAAGGAAATAGCGTTTGCAGACGTCTACCTATCGTAGCAATAGGGTTCTAATGCTTCTTAAAACGCGATATCGCATCTCATTTCTATGTTTCATGGTAGGATATGATATTCATTCCGAAGTGTTATGCATTCCTCGTATACGATTCGAATGAATGTAAATGCGACACTTCCTTGCAAGGAAATAGCGTTTGCAGATGTCTACGTATCGTAGCAATAGAGTTTTTATGATTCTTAAAGCGCGATATCGCATCTCAATTCTATGTTTCATGGTAAGATATAATATGATTTGCGAAATGTTACGTATTCCTCGTCTACACTTCAAATGAATGCAAATGCGACACTTCCTTGCAAGGAAATAGCGTTTGCAGATGTCTACGTATCGTAGCAATAGATTTCTAGTGCTTCTTAAAACGCGATATCGCATCTCATTTCTATGTTTCATGGTAAGATATAATATGGTTTGCGAAGTGTTATGTATTCCTCGTCTACACTTCAAATGAATGTAAATGCGACACTTCCTTGCAAGGAGATAGCGTTTGCAGATTTCTACCTATCGCAGCAATAGTGTCCCAATGCTTCTTAAAACGCGATATCGCATCTCATTTCTATGTTTCATGGTAAGATATAATATGATTTGCGAAGTGTTTTGTATTCCTCGTCTACACTTCAAATGAATGTAAATGCGACACTTCCTTGCAAGGAAATAGCGTTTGCAGATGTCTACGTATCGTAGCAATAGATTTCTAATGCTTCTTAAAACGCGATATCGCTTCTCATTTCTATGTTTCATGGTAAGGTATAATATGATTTGCGAAGAGTTATGTATTCCTCGTCTACACTTCAAATGAATACAAATGCGACACTTCCTTGCTAGGGAATAGCGTTTCCAGATGTCTACGTATCGTAGCGATAGAGTTCTAATGCTTCTTAAACGCGATATCGCATCTCATTTCAGTATTTCATGATAAGAAATAATATTCATAGTGAAGTGTTATGTACATCTTGTCTACACTTCAGAAGAATGTAAATGCCACACATCTTTGGTTGAAAATGCGTTTCCAGATATCAATGAAACGAAGCAATAGTGTTCTAATGCTTCTTGAAACGCGATATCGCATCTCCTTTCTATGTTTCATGATTAGATGTAATATTCATCGCGAATTGTTATGTATACCTCGTCTACACTTCAAACGAATGTAAATGTCACACGGCCTTGCTAGGAAATAGCGTTTCCAGATGTCTACGTGTCGAAGCAATAGAGTTCTAATGCTTCTTCAGACGCGATATCGCATCTCAATTCTATGTTTCATGATAAAATATAATATTCATTGCGAAGTGTTATGTATACCTTGTCCACACTACTAAGGAATGTAAATTCCCCACTTCCTTGCTAGGAAATGCGCTTCGACATGTCTACGTATCGAAGCAATAGAGTTCTAACGCTTCTTAAAAACGCGATGTCGCATTTCATTTCCATGTTTCATGATAAGATATAATTTTCATCGCGAAGTGTTGTGTATTCCACGTCTACACTTCAAATGAATGTAAATGTCACACTTCCTTGCTAGGAAATAGCGTTTCCAGATGCCTACGTATTGGAGCAGTAGAGTTTTAATTCTTTCTAAAACGCGATATCGGATCTCAATTCTATGTTTCATAATATGATATAATATTCATTGCGAGGTGTTATGTATACCTCGCCTGCACTGCAAAAGAAAGTAAATGCCACACTTCCTAGCTAAGAAATGCGTTTCTAGATGTCTACGTATCGATGCAATGGAGTTCTAATGCCTCGTAAAACCCGAAATCGCATCGCACTCCTATGTTTCATGATAAGATATATTATTCATTGCGAAGTGTCATGTGTACATCGTCTACACTTCAAAAGAATGTAAATGCCACACTTCCTTGGTAGGAAATGCGTTTCCAGATGTCTACATATGGAAGCAATGGAGTTCTAATGCTTCTTAAAACGCGATATCGGATCGCAGTTCTATGTTTCATGGTAAGATATAATATTCATTGCAAAGTGTTGCGTATACCACGTGTGCACTTCAAAAGAAGTTGAATCCACAATGCCGTCATATAGATACAGAAACGGCAAAAATTCCAAACAATAATTTAAAAAATTCAAAAAGGGGGGAGTGAAAATCCATCTCCTTTACGATGATAAGGAACAAGTCTGCCTCATGCACTACAATATCCCAAACAGCCAGCGATTGGCACGCCAATGACAACGGATGGGACGAGCTCCGTGTCAGAACTGTGCTAACAAAGTGCTCCTACTCAGCTTTCGAAATGGCATACTGTTAGTACTGGGGCGGCATTCGTATCACGGCACTATTAAAGCATCGAGATATAGCACACGGGCTACACGGCAGTGACAATGACACTATCAGCTCACCATAGCTACACGGTTGGTTGTGGCATAGTCTGACATTTACTAATGGGGAAGCTGTTTCCATAAAAATTATAAGCAAATATGAAAAATGACTAAACTATGCAATTTATTTATTTTGATTCCAATATAGATACACCGGCATAACACAAAGATATAAGAATTCGATTTTATTATTTTCTATAAACTAGCTCGATAGGGCGATTTTTTCCATAAAGTCAATAATTACTTTGTCATAAAAATATATACACTTATTTTATATATATTTTCTTCAATTTATTGTTACAAATTCATGCAATTGAGGGTTACATTAAATACGATGACAGCATGTTATTTCAAAAATTACACAGGGCGAAGTTAGGGATGCAACAGCATGAATTTTTATTTTATAAGTAATATGTTTCTTATAAATACTATTTTTAGTCTATGATGGATTGAAAGAAATATATACGACTCGCTCAATAACTATAAATATAGGAAAACGACCATCAAAATGTCTATCAATACTCATATGCTGAACATCTACTGACATCTAACGGTTCTAATTTGTATGAAAGCACAGGTTCCCCATTGCCAAATGTGATCCTGCGTCATTGCTGAGGAGATTCATCAATGGAGCGATGATACGCGTGTCACCATGGTGCTGGTTCTGCGCGATTCGCTTGTCTAGAACGTGCTGGTAACACGTTCTGGCATTTTAGTCAACGAATCCGGTCACAGATGACTACGAATCAGTTGACACTCCTCGGAAGTGGCAATATAGTGCCGGCATGGTGTCGCTACCATCTTGCCGTTTGTTATTTGGGATGCTTTTTAGTGCATTATTCGGAATTGAATTCGAACACATAGCTACTTAATCGCAAATTTGTATGTACTGTGACGTGGTGAAGTCACAAGGCTCGCTCACCCCCCCCCCCTGCTTCGGTTAGACTAGCTCGCAGATCACAACCCATGCGAGAAGCGCGACACGGACCATCGCGATAGCGAGATCCTATTTGAGAGGAGCGAGAAATACAGGATGGTAGAACCTCCCCCCCCCCCGTTCGTTTCTCTCTCACCGTTCAACGGATTAGACTGGCGAGCTGATGGAAGAAGCGACCCATAAGACGCCTCTTCGGCGGATAATAAGACCGCAGGTTCGCGGAAGGGCTGTGCGCCGAGGTAGCGTGACGGGCTCGATGGTGGAGGAGTCGGGAAGTGGGCAAGAAGAGACCCTGAAGCCCGAAGGATAGGATCGAGAGCTCTGCAACGATAAGACTGCTGCCATAGTCCATGGAGACAAACAGGATGGTTCTCGGGTGTGAGAAGTACCTCTACCCCTCCCCCATTAGAACTCTATTGCTTTGATACGTAGACATCTGGAAACGCTATTCCCTAGCAAGGAAGTGTTGCATTTACATTTTTTTGACGTGTAGACGAGAATACATGACACTTCGCAATGAATATTATATCTTATCATGAAAAATACAAATGAGATGCGATATCGCGTTCTAAGAAGCATTAGAACTTTATTGCTTCGATAGGGAGACATTCGGAAACGCTATTTCTTAGCCAGGATGTGTGGCATTTACATTCTTTTGAAGTGTAGACGAGGTATACATGACACTTCGCAATGAAGATTATATCTTACCATGAAACATAGAAATGAGATGCGATATCGCGTATTGAGAAGCATTAGATATCTATTGCTACGATACGAAGACATCTGCAAGCGCTATTTCCAAGCAAGGAGGTGTCGCATTTACATTCTTTTGAAGTGAATACGAGGTATACATATCACTCCACAATGCATATTATATCTTATCATGAAACATAGAAATGACTACGAATATAACATTATAACTCTATTGCTACGATACGTAGACATCTGCAAACGCGATTTCCTAGCAAGGAAGTGTCGCATTTACATTCTTTTGAAGTGAATGCGAGGTATACATAACATTGTACAATGAATAATACATCTTATCATGAAACATAGATATGAGATGCGATATCCCGTTTTAAGAAGCATGAGAACTCTATTGCTTCGATACGTAGCCATCTGCAAGCGGTATTTCCCAGCAAGGAAGTGTTGCATTTACATTCTTTTGATGTGTAGACGAAGGTACATGACACTTCGCAATGTATGTTATATCTTATCGTGAAACGCAGAAGTGAGATGCGATATCGCGTTTTAAGAAGCATTAGAACTCTATTGCTTCGATACGTAGTCATCTGCAAACGTTAATTCCTAGCATGGAAGTGTCGCATTTACATTATTTCGGAGCGAATACGAGGTATACATAGCACTTCGCAATGTATATTATATCTTATCATGAAACATAGATATGGGATACGATATCCCGTCTTAAAAAGCATGAGAACTCTAATGCTACGATACATAGACATCTGCAAACACTATTTCCGGGCAAGGAAGTGTCGCGTCTACATTCTTTTGAAGTGAATACGAGGTTTTCATAACACTCCACGATGAAAATTATATCGTATTATGAAACATAGAAATGTGATGTAATATGGCGATTTAAGAAGCATTAGAACTCCATTGCTTCGATACGTAGACATCTGCAAACGCTACTTCCTAGCAAGGAAGTGTCGCATGCACATTCAATTGAAGTGTATGCGAGGTATACATGACACTTCGCAATGAATATTATATATTATCATGAAACATAGTAATGAGTAGCGATATCGCGTTTTGAGAAGCATTAGAACTCTATTGCTACGGTACGTAGACATCTGCAAACGCTTTTTCCTAACAAGGAAGTGTCGCATTTACATTCTTTTGAAAGGAATACGAGGCATACATGACACTTCGCAATGAATATTATATCTTATCATGAAACATAGAAATGAGATGCGATATGACGATTTAAGCAGCATTAGAATTCTATTGCTTCGATACGTAGACATCTGCAAACGCTATTTCCTAGCAAGGAAGTGTCGCATGCACATTCAATTGAAGTGTATGCCAGATATACATGACACTTCGCAATGAATATTGTATCTTATCATGAAACATAGAAATGAGATGCGATATGGCGATTTATGAAGCAATAGATGTCTAATGGTTCGATACGTAGACACCTGCAAACGCTACTTCCTAGCAAGGAAGTGTCGCATTTACATTCTTTTGAAAGGAATACGAGGTATACATGACACTTCGCAATGAATATTATATCTAATCATGAAACGTAGAAATGTGATGAGATATAACGATTTAGGAAGCATTAGAACACTATTGCTTCGATCCGTGGACATCTGCAAACGCTATTTCCTGGCAAGGAAGTGTCGCGTTTACATTCTTTTGAAGTGAATACGAGGTATACATAACACTCCACAATGAAAATTATATCTTATCATGAAACATAGAATTGAGATGTAATATGGCGATTTAAGATGCATTAGAACACTATCGCTTCGATACGTAGATATCTGCAAACGCTACTTCCTAACAAGGAAGTGTCGCATTTACATTTTTTTGAAAGGAATACGAGGCATACATGACACTTCGCAATGAATATTATATCTTATCATGAAACATATATATGAGATGCGATATGGCGATTTAAGAAGCATTAGAAATCCATTGCTTCGATACGTAGACATTTGCAAACGCTATTTGCAAGCAAGGAAGAGTCGCATTTACATTCTTTTGAAGTGAATACGAGGTATACATAACGCTCCACAATGATTATTACATATTATCATGAAACTTAGTAATGAGTAGCGATATCGCGTTTAGAGAAGCATTAGAACCCTAATGCTACGATACGTAGACATCTGCAAACGCTATTTCCGGGCAAAGAAGTGTCGCGTCTACATTCTTTTGAAGTGAATACGAGGTTTTCATAACACTCCACGATGAAAATTATATCGTATCATGAAACATAGAAATGAGATGTAATATGGCGATGTAAGAAGCATTAGAACTCCATTGCTTCGATACGTAGACATCTGCAAACGCTACTTCCTAGCAAGGGAGTGTCGCATTTACATTCCTTTGAAAGGCATACGAAGTATACATGACACTTCGCAATGAATATTATATCTTATCATGAAACAGAAATGTGATGCGATATGGCGATTTATGAAGCATTAGATGTCTATTTCCTCGATACGTAGACATCTGCAAACGCTATTTCCTAGGAAGTAAGTGTCGCATTTACATTCTTTTGGAGTGTATGCGAGGTATTCATAATACTGCACAATGGAAATTATATCTTATCATGAAACGTAGAAATGAGATGCGATATCGCGATTTAAGAAACTTCAGAACTCTATTGCTTTGATTAGTAGATATCTGCAAACCCTATTTCCTTGCAGGGAACTGTCGCATTCACATTCATTTGAAGTGTATGCGAGGCATACATGACACTTCGCAACGAATATTATATATTATCATGAAAAATAGATATGAGATGGGATATCGCGAATTAGCAAGCTTTAGAATTCTATTGCTTCGACACGTAGACATCTGCAAGCGCTATTTCCTAGCAAGGAAGTGTGGCGTTTACATTATTTTGAAGTGAATATGAGGTATACATAACACTCCACAATGAATATTATATCTTACCATGAAACATAGGAAAAGATGCAATATGGCGACTTAAGAAGCATTAGAAATCTATTGCTTCGATACGTAGACATCTGCAAACGCTACTTCCTAGCAAGGAAGTGTCGCATTTACATTCTTTTGAAAGGAATACGAGGTATACATGACACTTCGCAATGAATATTATATCTTATCATGAAACATAGCAATAAGATGCGAAATCGCTATTTAAGAAGCATTAGAAATCTATTGCTTCGATACGTAGACATCTGCAAACGCTACTTCCTAACAAGGAAGTGTCGCATTTACATTCTTTTGAAAGGAATACGAGGCATACATGACACTTCGCAATGAATATTATATCTTATCATGAAACATAGAAATGAGATGCGATATGACGATTTAAGAAGCATTGGAATTCTATTGCTTCGATATGTAGACATCTGCAAACGCTATTTCCCAGCAAGGAAGTGTCGCATGCACATTCAATTGAAGTGTATGCGAGGTATACATGGCACTTTGCAATGAATATTATATCTTATCATGAAACATAGAAATGAGATGCTATATGGCGATTTAAGATGCATTAGAACTCTATTGTTTCGATACGTAGACATCTGCAAACGCTACTTCCTAGCAAGGAAGTGTCGCATTTACATCCTTTTGAAAGGAATACGAGGTATACATGACACTTCGCAATGAATATTATATCTTATCAGGAAACGTAGATATGAGATGCGATATGACGGTTTAAGAAGCATTAGAACACCATTGCTTCGATACGTAGACATCTGAAAACGCTATTTCCTTGCAAGGGAGTGTCGCGATTACATTCTTTTGAAGTGAATACATGGTATACATAACACTCCACAATGTAATTTATATCTTATCATGAAACATAGAAATGAGATGTAATATAGCGATTTAAGAAGCATTAGAACTCTATTGCTTCGATACGTAGACATCTGCAAACGCTATTTCCTACGAGGGAAGTGTCGCATTTACATTCTTCTGAAAGGAATATGAGGCATACATGGCACTTCGCAATGAGTATTATATCTTATCAGGAAACGTAGATATGAGATGCGATATGACGGTTTGTGAAGCATTAGAACACTATTGCTTCGATACGTAGACATCTGAAAACGCTATTTCCTTGCAAGGGAGTGTCGCATTTACATCCTTTTGAGGTGAATACGAGGTATATATAACACTGCACAATGAATATTATATCTTATCATGAAACATAGAAATGAGATGCGATATGGCGGTGTATGAAGCATTAGATGTCAATTGCCTTGATACGTAGACATCTGCAAACGCTACTTCCTAACAAGGAAGTGTCGCATTTACATTCTTTTGAAAGGAATACGAGGCATACATGACACTTCGCAATGAATATTATATCTTATCATGAAACATAGAAATGAGATGCGATATGACGATTTAAGAAGCATTGGAATTCTATTGCTTCGATACGTAGACATCTGCAAACGCTATTTCCCAGCAAGGAAGTGTCGCATGCACATTCAATTGAAGTGTATGCGAGGTATACATGGCACTTCGCAATGAATATTATATCTTATCATGAAACATAGAAATGAGATGCTATATGGCGATTTAAGATGCATTAGAACTCTATTGTTTCGATACGTAGACACCTGCAAACGCTACTTCCTAGCAAGGAAGTGTCGCATTTACATTATTTTGAAAGAAATACGAGGTATACATGACACTTCGCAATGAATATTATATCTTTTCAGGAAACGTAGATATGAGATGCGATATGACGATTTAAGAAGCATTGGAATTCTATTGCTTCGATACCTAGACATCTGCAAACGCTATTTCCCAGCAAGGAAGTGTCGCATGCACATTCAATTGAAGTGTATGCGAGGTATACATGGCACTTCGCAATGAATATTATATCTTATCATGAAACATAGAAATGAGATGCTATATGGCGATTTAAGAAACATTAGAACTCTATTGCTTCGATACGTAGATATCTGCAAACACTATTTCCTGGCAAGGAACTGTCGCATTCACATTCGTTTGAAGTGTATACGAGGTATACATAACGCTCCACAATGATTATTACATATTATCATGAAACTTAGTAATGAGTAGCGATATCGCGTTTAGAGAAGCATTAGAACCCTAATGCTACGATACGTAGACATCTGCAAACGCTATTTCCGGGCAAGGAAGTGTCGCGTCTACATTCTTTTGTAGTGAATACGAGGTTTTCATAACACTCCACGATGAAAATTATATCGTATCATGAAACATAGAAATGAGATATAATATGGCGATGTAAGAAGCATTAGAACTCCATTGCTTCGATACGTAGACATCTGCAAACGCTACTTCCTAGCAAGGGAGTGTCGCATTTACATTCATTTTAAGTGTACGCGAGGTACTCATGGCACTTCGCAATGAATATTATATATTATCATGAAACATAGAAATGAGATGCGATGTGACGATTCAAGAAGCATTAGAACTCTATTGCTTTGATACGTAGACATCTGCAAACGCTTTTCCTAGCAAGGATGTGTCGCATTTACATTCATTTGAAGTGTATGCGAGGAATACATGACACATCGCAATGAATATTATATATTATCATGAAACATAGGAATGAGATGCGATATTGCGAATTAACAAGCTTTATAAGTCTATTGCTTCGATACGTAGACATCTGCAAACGCTATTTCCTAGCAAGGAAATGCCGCGTTTACATTCATTTGAAGTGTATGCGAGGTATACATAACAAATCGCAATGAATATTATATATTATCATGAAACATAGAAATGAGAAGCGATATCGCGTTTTGAGAAGCATTGGATCTCTAATCCCACGATACGTAGACATCTGCAAACGCTATTTTCTAGCAAGGAAGTGTCGGATTTACATTCATTTGAAGTGTATGCGAGGTATACATGACACTACGCAATGAATATTAAATACTATCATGAAACATAGAAATTAGAAACGACGTCGCGTTTTGAGAAGCATTAGAGCACTAATGCTACAATACGTAGACATCTGCAAACGCTACTTCCTTGCAACTAAGTGTCGCATTTACATTCTTTTGAAGTGAATGCGAGGTATACATAGCACAGCACAGTGAATATTATATCTTATCATGAAACATAGAAATGAGATGCGATATGGCGATTTAAGAAGCATTAGAACTCTCTTGCTTCGATACTTAGACATCTATGAACGCTGCTTCCTAGCAAGGAAGTGTAGCATTTACATTCCTTTGAAAGGAATACGAGGTATACATAACACTGCACAATGGATATGATATCTTATCGTGAAACATAGAAATGAGATGCGGTATCGCGATTTAAGAAGCTTTAGAACTCATTTGCTTCGATACGTAGACATCTGCAAACGCTATTTCCTAGCAAGGAAATGCCGCATTTACATTCATTTGATGTGTATGCGAGGTATACATGACACTTCTCAATGAATATTATATATTATCATGAAACATAGAAATGGGATGCGATATCGCGAATTAACAAGTTTAAAACTCTATTGCCTCGATACGTAGACATCTGCAAACGCTATTTCCTAGCAAGGAAGTGTCGCATTTACATTCTGTTGAAGTGAATACGAGGTATACATGACACTTCGCAACGAATACTATATATTATCATGAAACATAGAAATGAGATGCGATATCGCCTTTTTAGGAACATTAGAAGTCTATCGCTACGATAGGTAGACACCTGCAAGCGCTATTTCCCAGCAAAGAAGTGTCGCATTTACTTTCTTTTGAAGTGAATACGAGGTATATATTACACTTCGCAATGAATATTATATCTTATCATGAAACATAGGAATGAGATGTTATATCTCGTTTTAAGAAGCATTAGAACTCTGTTCCTTTCATACGTACACATCTGCCATCGCTACATCCTAGCAAGAAAGTATCGCATTTACATTCTATTGAAGTGTATACGAGGTATACATAACACTGCACAATGAATAATATATCTTAACATGAATCATAGAAATGAGGAGCGATTTCGCGTTTTAAGAAGCACCAGAATTCTGTAGCTTCGACACGTAGACTTCTGCAAACGCTATTTCCTAGCAAGGATGTGTCGCATTTACATACTTTTGAAGTGAATACGAGGTATACATAACACTGCACAATGAATAAACTATTTTATCATGAAACATGGGAATGACATGCGATATCGCGATTTAAGAAGAATTAGAACTCTACTGCTTCGGTACGTAGACATCTGCAAACGCCACTTCTTATCAAGGAAGTGTCGCAATTATATTCAATTGAAGTGAATACGAGGTATACATAAAACTGCACAATGAATATTATATCTTATCATGAAACATAGAAATGAGATGCGATATCGCGTTTTAAGAAGCATTAGAAATCAAGTGTTTCGATACTTAGACATCTGGAAACGCTATTTCCTAGCAAGGAGCGTCGCATTTACATTCCCTTGAAATGTAGACAAGGTATACATGACACTTCGCATTGAATAGTATACCTTACCATGAAACATAGAAATGAGATGCGATATCGCGTTTTAAGAAGCATTAGAATTCTATTGCTTCGATACGTAGACATCTGCAAACGCTACTTCCTAGCAAGCAAGTGTCGCATTTACATTCTTTTGGAAGGAATACTAGGTATACATGACACTTCGCAATGAATATTACATCTTATCATGAAACATAGAGATGAGATGCGATATGGCGATTTATGAAGCATTAGATGTCTATTGCTTCGATACGTAGACATTTGCAAATGCTATTTCCTAGCAAGGAAGTGTCGCATTTACATTCTTTTGAGGTAGGAACGAGGTATACATAACACTGCACAATGGATATTATATCTAATCATGAAACATAGAAATGAGATACGATATCGCGATTTCAGAAGCATTAGAATTCTACTGCTTCGATACGTAGACATCTGCATACGCTATTTCCTAGCAAGGAAGTGTCGTATATACATTCTTTTGAGGTGGAAACGAGGTATACACAACACTGCACAATGGATATTATATCTTATCATGAAACATAGAAATGAGATACGATATCGCGATTTCAGAAGCATCAGAATTCTATTGCTTCGATACGTAGACATCTGCAAACGCTATTCCCTAGAAAGGAAGTGTCGCATGTACATTCAATTGAAGTGTATGCGAGATGTACATGGCACTTTGCAATCAATATGATATACTATCATCAAACATAGAAATGAGAAACGATGTCGCGTTTTGAGAAGCATTATAGCACTAATTCTACGATACGTAGACATCTACAAACGCAATTTCCTAGCAAGGAAGTGTCGCATTTACATTCTTTTGATGTGAATACGAGGTATACATAACACAGCACAGTGAATATTATATCTTATCATGAAACATAGAAATGAGATGCGATATGGCGATTTCAGGAGCATCAGAATTCTATTGCTTCGATACGTAGACATCTGCAAACGCTATTTCCTGGCAAGGAAGTGTCGCGTTTACATTCTTTTGAAGTGAATACGAGGTATACATAATACTTCACAATGAATGTTATATCTTACCATGAAACATAGAAATTAGATGTAATATGGCGAATTAAGCAGCATTAGAACTCTATTGCTTGGATACGTAGACATCTGCAAACGCTACTTCCAAGCAAGGAAGTGTCGCATTTACATTCCTTTGAAAGGAATACGAGGTATACATGAATGAGATGCAATATGACGACTTAAGAAGCATTAGGATTCTATTGCTTCGATACGTAGACATCTGCAAACGCTATTTCCAAGCAAGGAAGTGTCGCATTTACATTCCTGTGAAGTGAATACGAGGTATACATAACACTCCACAATGAATATCATATGTTATCATGAAACATAGTAATGAGTAGCGATATCGCGTATAGAGGAGCATTAGAATTCTAATGCTACGATACGTAGACATCTGCAAACGCTATTTCCTGGCAAGGAAGTGTCGCGTTTACATTCTTTTGAAGTGAATACGAGGTATACATAATACTTCCCAATGAATTTTATATCTTACCATGAAACATAGAAATGAGATACGATATCGCGATTTCAGAAGCATCAGAATTCTATTGCTTCGATACGTAGACATCTGCAAACGCTATTCCCTAGCAAGGAAGTGTCGCATTTACATTCGTTTGAGGTGAATACGAGGTATATATGACAGTTCGCAATGAATATTATATCTTATCATGAAACATAGACGTGAGACTTGGTATCGCGTTTTAAGAAGCATTGGAACTCTATTACTTCGAAACCTAGGCATCTAAATCGCTATTCTACTACAAAGAACTGTGGGCTTTACATGCTTTTGATGTATTGAGAAGATTTTGTCTGCCCTGCACCAGGACGGTTATCGGGCGTGCTTCCTCATCCGGACGGGTATAAGCAAACGGAATCTACCATCAACCGCCCAGTTACACACAGCTCACTGAAACCTGCGATTGGAAAATCCAGATGTGCCGCGGCGCGTTCCCCGTGCGTGAGTCCTTCAGCTAGTCCGCCAGAGGGGA